>NC_081407.1:65711998-66015795 GCF_030272615.1 Cryptomeria japonica | reverse complement strand
ACAAAAAGGGAAGTCTCACTGACTTACAAAAATGGATTATGCAAATCCAATATCATGTACTACTTTAGTTCAGCATCTTCTATGCCAGGTTCAGTACCGGTTTAAGCTCATACAACTTCCATAAACCTTATTCCAAAATTTGCCTTAATATTCACATCTGCCTATTACATTCCTTTCTTGCTTACACAAATGATTTACAAGATCTCATACTTATATGCATCCTATTACAATTCGCCCTATCGGCTTTACAAAAATATTTTACAATTAATTACAAAATATAATAAACAAAATCCTCTCAGCCAGGGTGCCAGTAATCATCTTTGCCACTGTCGATGCTAGTGCTTGTGTCAGTACCATAGGATTGTAAGGTTTCCATCAGTGACAATAACTTCAATCACCTACAATTTATCATTGGAGTGTGCATTTTTCAACTGATATCACTTGTGCATGGTATGCATAATGTATGTTCACGAATACGTTCTTTCCATTCTCATTTCCTTGGCTGCCCTTTGTCCTCCAGATTTATTTGAGCTCCCTTTGTCTTTCATTTGCAACATTTGGAGGAGCATAAATTTTCTTCTTGTGGTGAACAGTCCTTTCTTTACAATATTTTGTAGTGTGACTAAGGTTGTTGCAGTAGTAGCACACTATGTTCTCACCAAACAGATGATTAGAGGGCCTTCTATCAATCTAATTTGTTCTCCTCCAAACCATGACTTTGTAAAAAGATGATGGAACAAAAGAATTTCTTGACCTTTTAGGAGCATTTCTGATCTTTTTCCATATAGAAACTTGTCTTACATAATGATCATTGTAGTTATCATTACACTTTTGTCATAGGAGGAGGTGTAGGGGTTGCCATGATATGACTTTCTTCTACATTCATGACTTTTATGACCAAGTTTATTTCAGCTACAACATACAATATTTACATTTCTTGGAGTAGAAAATGGACTCTTCCTATCGCAGATAGGAGAAAATCTATGCATGTGTCTACAACTTGACATGTTATGCCCATATGCATTACATCTTTGACAAACTACATACTTATTTTTAGAAGATGCACTTTGATCTTTCCTAGACCTTTTTCTACATTCACTTGCCTTATGCCCATAACCTTTGCATGAAAAATAATAACAAAAGAAAGAAGGATTGTAACTTACATATTGGTTTTGCCAAACGTGTGGAGATCTTGTTGACTGATTTCCTCCATTTCTTCTTCCTTTGTTGTTGATTGTGAGATGTTGATTTGGAGAGATCTCATGTTCTGATTTCCTCCTGTTCTCAGTCTTGTGTGTAGTAGCATTGTTTGATCTTCTATATCTCTTTCTTGGGTTCTTATCTCTTATGAAGCCATCTCCATTCAATTTTCCTTTTCCTTTTGAATCAACATTGTTCTTTCTTGTGGTGGCAGCCAGTGCATTTAAAATTTCAGTTGCAGTGGTCAGATCAATCTTCTATTGGCATGATTGGAATAACTGATGCAGATGAAGAATGGTGATTGAACCGGTAAAGGACTATTTGTGATGACATTGTGATGAAGAGATTGAGATTGCAAGATCAAATAAATTTGATCAGTTATTTGTGTTGTCATTGATGGCAACTAATGTTTACTATGTTGTATTTTGTCATCTAAGTCTTTTTGGTCTACCAGAAATGCATTACCAGTATTATAGACAATGAACAAAGAATCAAGAGGTAGATGTCAACATATAGAACTCCACAATAGAATGGGATAGTAGAGAGAATGAATAGAACAATTGTTGAATCTGCTAAAACCATGTTGATTCAAGGTCAAGTACCCAAAATATTTTGGAGAGAAGTAGTTAGCACTGTTGTTTACACTTTGAACCAGGTACTTGTCAAGACAGGTAGCAACAAAACACCTTATGAATTATGGCATGGAAAGACTCCTATTGTAAGTTACTTTAAAAAATTTGGGAGTAGATGTTTCATTAAACGTGATGATTACACTGGAAAGTTTGATGCAAAGTGTGATGAAGGTATTTTTCTTGGTTACTCTACAAAGAGTAAGGATTTCAAATGTTATAACAAGGGAACAAAAAAGATCATTGAGATTGATAATGTAAAGGTACATGAACTCTCTGAGATATCTGATGAGACCAGTAGATATGAACTTGAGAAAGATGAAGATAAACTTGTGTTTATTGAACCAGAGGTACCAAAGAATGATGAGCATAACAATGCATAAATAGGTGCCCAACTGGTAAATGAAGAGAGTGACAGAGAAGATGAAGAACATGAATCAGAAGGCACAACACCAAAACCGGTAATGCCAAGATATGTCATACTAAATCATTCAGAAGAACAAATTATAGGAGACAAAAATGCTAGTGTACAAACAAGAAGGAAAATCAGAGAAAACTCTTGTCTGATTTCAACTATAGAGCCTAAAATAGTTAGAGAGGCATTGAAGGATGATGATTGGATTAATGCCATGAATGAGGAATTAGATCAGATAGATAAGAACAAGACATGGACACTTATTCCTAGACCGGAAGACAAGAATGTGATCGACGCTAAATGGGTCTTTAGAAACAAGTTGAATGAAGAAGGAAAGGTTGTGAGTAGTAAAGAAAGGTTGGTATGAAAAGGCTATGCACAAGAAGAAGGAGAAGAGTATGGAGAAACCTTTGCACCGGTGGCAAGATTGGAAGGAGTAATAATGTTACTTGCTTATGATGTATTTAAAGGATTTAAAGTCTACTAGATGGATGTTAAATCTGCTTTTCTTAATGGCATCCTTGGGGAAGAAGTGTACATAGAACAACCAGATAGATTTTATTTAATTGAAGATAAAGATATGATTTTCAAGATACATAAGGCAATGTATGAATTGAAGCAGGAACCAAGGGCATGGTTTGAAAGATTGCATGCACACCTGATCAAGGTAGGATTCCAGTGTACTAGTGAGGATAGTAACATATTTATGTAAGACTGATGGAGACAAAGTGTTGACAACCAAAGTATTTGCAGATAATATAATTTTTGGAGGTGATGATGATTTATGTATGGTGTTTGCTAAGGAGATGAAGAAAGAATTTGAGATGTCTCTTATTGGTGAGATTAAGTATTTCATTGGGTTGCAGGTCTAGAAATTGGATGGTTTAATATTTATCTGTCAGAGTAAGTATGTAAAGGAAGTGTTGAAAATATTTGGCATGGAGGATTGTAAACCGGTTGGTACTCCGATGGTGACAAGTTGTAAACTATCTAAACAAGATGATTTACCCTTTGTTGATGAAAAATAATATAGTTCCATGATTGGTAAGTTGCATTATGTTGTTTACAGTAGACTTGATATTGCACATTTTGTTGGTTTGGTTGCTAGATTTTAGAAGGATCCCAAGGAGACTCACTTGGTAGCGATGAAAAGGATATTCTGGTACTTGAAAAACACAATAGATTATGGTTTATGGTATCCTTATAAAAATGATTTTTTGGAAGTGTTTACTAATGCATATTGGGTAGGCAATGTTGATGACCAAAAAAATACTATCGGTGGAGATTTTCATCTTGGGGGTAGATTGGTTGCTTGGACAAGTAAGAAAAAAACATGTGTATCATAGTCAACAGAAGAGGCAGAGTATGTTGCAGAATCAATGAATTGCACATAGGCAATCTGGATGAGACATGTATTAGAAGGTTTTAAACTTGATATGTCTGAATCGGTAACTATTTATCGTGACAATACAATTTCTATTAATATCTTAAAAAATATTGTGTTACATGCAAGGACAATGAACATAGAATTGAAATATCACTTTCTAAGGGAGAGAGTCCAGGAGAAGCAAGTTAGAATGGAGTATGTGTCCAACAAAGTGTAGACACTTAAAAATAATTATTTTAATTATTTTAAGTTCTTTGCATAATTAATTTATTAACTGTACCAATTCCTATTTCTCCTCAACATTGATTAAATATAATTAATTTTGTCACTATAGTCTATTGATTGATTTAATAAATCAATCCACCTTTATTCTTCTAAAAATCCCTAATATTAAGTCTTCTCAAATTCCTCCTTTTAATTAATTAATTTCAATTAATTTATTAATCTAGGTGATTCCTACAAATCACCTTTTTCCTAATAAATCATTAACCTAATGAATTCTTCTAGAAGCTCCCTAAAACCACTTAGCATTATTCTTCTAATTTTTAATTCTCTCCACTCATTCTCTCTCCTAGTCAAATCCTCCTACAAATATTATCTACCCTAATCTCATCTAATCATTCTTCTAATCCCTCTCTTGGTGAGTTTCTAGTGGCTAATCATTATGATTAGCCACAAAATCATCTCTTTGTCCCTTCCATCCAACCACTTTCCTTAAATGCTCCTTTCCTCACATTCCTCTACACATCCCATCCTCCAAAAAAAATTTAATTCCTCCTTATTCCTCCAATCCCCATGAACATCCTTTTTGAAGAATTTTTAATTCTTCATCCCCATCCCTCAAGGAATATTTTATTCCTTGTTCTTCCCTAGGCACATTGGGAAGTCCTCCCAATGAGCCTTAAGGAGTGTGGAGACAAGAAATGCCTTTAAGGCATATCTCTTGGTCTCCACACTTGTCTTGTCATCTCCTCTTGGGCCTTGTGTGGGATCACAAGAGATCCTGACCCTCCATCTTGGGTCAATCCTAGCCCTCCATTTCTCCTCTTCTCCTCCTATAAATTGAGGACTCCATTCCCTTATATCTCATCTCCAAGTTTAGTAAATCCATGCTGCTATTTTGTGCCCAAGAAATCATCCTCATACCCTTATCATGCCAAAATTTGCACTCATCCATACTTAGCCATTTCATATTTTGATCATCAATCCATTTATCCTATATCCATTGTGTACAATATTGGAGAGCCAACCACATCATTCTTATCGGACCAATTAGATCAAGCTAGGAAGAGGTGCATTCTTGGCTTCAATAAGAGTCCAAATCCGAGGAACGAGAGAACTCTCTTGGCAAGGTATAAAGATTGCTTTCATATTTCATTATTTGAATGTTTTGTGTCTTTTGTTCATTGATTCAATCTAACCTTGATACCAAGACTTTTCCTTTGGTTCATTTTGGCACGCCCGATGAGACCGAGTCCCTAAAAATTTAATGTTTTTTGATTTTTTTGTAAGTTTTTGATCGCAGGTATCGGAACAACACGAGCGCTTGCAAATCGATGCCATAGACTCGGGTTCAGCGCAAACGAAAATAATTTCAGTGCGTATGTAGGCACATTAGCGCGAGCGCTAAGAATTCAAATTTTTTTTATCACTCCCCTGCAGGTCTGCACATCAACACGAGCGCTTCTAGAACAGCGCGTCTGATCTCAGAACTCACTCCCTAATCTAACAATATTCTCTATTTCTCATTCTTCTTTTTTATCTTTCTTTTAAGATCCAAAAAACACCTAAAAATTAAAAAATCCAGGAATTTTTTTTTAAGTTAGTTTTACTAATTAGACATTTTTTTTTTCAATATTCCCGGTTCAACATGAGCGACCTGCGAATAGCATGGTCGCTCTACCGGGCCCCCACCTAAATTTAAAATTTTTAATTTTTGAATACTGCTGACTGTATTGACCTCTTTCAGTGTGTACACTCGTGCTTCAACGCAGGTGAATCTGTATCGGCACGACCGTTTCTCAGAATACTGCCCAGCTTAAAAATTTTGAATTTTTTGTTTAACCGCTAACTTGTTTCTAAGTTTCTGTGTTTTTAGTGCGAGTGCATGCGCTTCAGCGCAACTGAATCAAAACATTGCGACAGTCAGGTATAAAACAACAATTTTGTTTTGTTTTATTTTTTCCATTCTTTTTTTTGCTTTCAGTCTACTTTAGCGTGTATGCGGGCATTTCAGTGCCTGCACAGGCGCTTCAACACGGTTGACTACAGATCAACGCATGTGCTATTTCTGTAAGCATGTGTCTACTAATTGCATTTTTTTTGTGAGTTTTGCAGCTTTGTCGATTGTCCAAGACCTAAAAATAAAAAAACTACTAATCAAGTGGTTTTGCAGGTTGCCTAGGAGTTTCAAACAAACATTGTGTTTCTTTTATTAGGCACCTAGATCTAATTAGCGGTAAATGAATCATTGTATTTCATGTTTGTGAAAAGTGTAAAGGTAGGAGAGTATGATATCATCTATCTAGACGATTAGAAATCCAAACCCTCCAAGTTTTTCATGTTTAATGCATGTTTACCCTTAGTGTGTCTGCCCTCCCGAGTTTCTCTTTGAGCTGGTGAGAGGGGAACAACCCAAGTGAGTACACCCGAACCTGGGGTTCCCAACTCACTGTAATAAATAGGCCATTGAGATCAAAAGAATCAATGGTTGGGGCTATATGAGAGTTCACTCTCACATTGGGTACTTAGTAGGATCCTAGAGATCTCAATCACACTTGTGTGACTACTAAGTTCTTGGTGCTTCGTTGGACTACAGGCCTCAATTGTGCTTGTGCAACTATGAAGGGTAGCTCCTAATAGGAATCCATATTAAACACCTTGTGCATAGTGGCCAAAAACCTTCTATTCATTGGTGTAGGAGGTCGGACCTCCGAAGCCAGCCATATATTTTGGCCCTTAGTAGAGACACAAAGTTTTCCATGAGGAGTTTTCATGGGAATTGATGCTTGGTTGCCCCAGAGAAGTGAGTGTCATGGAGGGGAGCCAGTGGGGTCAAGCATCTAAGTGTCCGCTCTAGGTAAGCGTAGTTGGGAAACCAATTGGGATCCAATGACTATTGTCCTTGCTATCCTTAAGAGTGTTGTATATGAGCATGAGTGTCTTTGAGTTAAAATTCAATTGATTATTGTGTTTTCTTTGCTTGATACTTACTTGCCAAGAGTAGATTAAACACATCATTGTCCTTAAACACATTGCAAAAACACTTGTTTAAAAATAAATAATCATCCAAGTCAAAGTCCTAGTCACAATTCCAATCATAGTCATACCCAAGTCACATCCTCCCCATTGTGTCAAAACTCCGTTCATCTCATGTTTCATAAACCCAAGTCATATAAGCTTCCCAAGAAGTCAATCCACCTACCTATCAAGAAGAAGAAGCTCACACAAGCATAACTCATTAGACGTCGGAGGTTTTGGTACACAAACCACAAACTCTTGCTTAAACATAGGACCTTCTTGCATCATTACCATGATTACGTCCATGGTCATAGCAATGAGTTTGATGCTAGTGACAAATTAAGAGTTTGTACCCTCCATCAAGGTTCAAGTTTGTCTTTTAACACCAACTATCATCAGAATCAGGGTGGTCGTATCCCTTCATACAACTTGTCATCCAAACCAATCATCTATTGAGTCATGTTCATGCCAAGGATAACCTAGTCACCAAATTTCTTCTAATCATCACTATCATCCCTCTTCAATCAATCATCATCAATCTTTTCCTAAGGACTTAGCACATCAATTGATCACAAAATCAATCACCTTCAATTATCAAATAAATTCTCAAATCCAAATCAAATCATCCTTTAATCCAATTTAACCTCACCTTAAGGTTGTATGACTCATGAAGTTTCATTTAGACCTCATCCTTAATCAATCAATCACTTGGCTTTGTGCTTGAAGAAGAGTCCTCTCCAAGTACTTTTTGTCTATCCTTTGAGTCAATCAAGAATCTTATCTCGCGTCTTTATTTTGCTTAAGGTCACTAGTCAACCCTTAGTAGAAGAAAGGCTTTTGATCATCATTCCAAGGTCTAAATTTTACCCAACCTGGGCATTACCTCGCTTGTGATTTCATCAACATTTCCCACCTAAAATCATCATCCAAGGACTAAGGTGCAATCCTAATCAAATCTGTGTCCTAATCCAAGGACCCTATCAATCAACAAAATCTGTTTTCATCAAATCCAAATCCTAAAAATCCAAGTGCCTTGCTAAGTCCTCTCATCAAAATTTCTTCCTTCTCCAATTGATATTTTCTAAGGTTATTCTTGTATGGTCACAACTCGATCTCAAAAGAAAAAGATGGTCGAATAACAATATGGTATGCCAAACATTAGCATCTTGTATGAAGACCCTACAGATGATCCTACACAAAGTGTGCAACCTAGCATTCAAAATCAACCGCAAGATCCTAATATGGTTGACCAAGATGAACTCTCTCCAGAAGTGAAAAATTTCTTAGAAGACTCTTATAATCAAGAAATGTTGGAGAAATTTATCTGACGCAATCCTATTGCTCTTCTAAAGACTCTCCTTGAAAATGGAGCTCAACTCCCACTTGATTTTGATAGATCCACCCTTGGTCAACAACCGCAATGAGACCTTGCTCCTACTCATACCATCACACCTGTTATTCAAAATCAATAAATTGCACCCCCACCAATCATTCTACCTTACCTCGAGGTTCTTGTCCTTACCTCGAGGTTCCATTACCTCCTTCCTAGATTTAGCAGAGAAGTTCATGGCACACTATGCCTACAACATGGCTAATGATGTTTCCATGATGGACCTTTGTAATAGAAAGCAAAGGCTTGGAGAAACTTTTGCTAACTTCTTGCAAAGATGGTGACACCTCATCAAGAAATTCAATTGGGACATGCCAAAACAACACCAAATTGAATTATTTCAAAATAATCTAGTGCCTGAACTATCAAGGCCTCTAACATCTCAATGTATTAAATCTTTCCAAAAATTGATTGATAAGGGCCTAGCCCTCAAACATGTCTTGTTAGAGGAAGTAACCTTGAAACATTACCAAAAATCAAGTCAAAATTATTCCTCTTATCATAATGATAAACCAAAATTCTGGTCCAAAAACAAGAATGTAGTCAATGATGGTGTAACTAATGCAAAATGGGTCCACACCGTGGCCACTCCTCCAAAGCCCACCAGCACCAATCGCCAATTCAACAATCAAAATAATCAAAATCAATATCAAAAACTCATAACAATGTCTCACTCCAGGGGCGACCACCTCGATCCAATAATAGGACTCCAAGAGATTTCACTCCTCTTGCTGAGCCCATTGAAGTGGTATTTAAAAAGCTTGTTCAAGCAGGCACAGTGGTTTTTCTGATTACTCGCTCATTTGATCCCAATCAACCCAGACCTAGGTGGTATAATGAGAATGAATATTGTGAGTATCATCCTATCAAGGGGCATGATACACGAAAGTGCATGAAGCTTAAAATCTACATACAAGATCTCATTGATAGGGGTGAGATTAAGGTAGAGAATTCAAAACCTGGTAATCGAAATGACAAAATCAAAATGTACTAGGACCCCTTCCCAAAACATGATAAAGGAAAAGGCTCATCATCTAAAATTATGAACTATGACTACACTAATCAGATAATAGGCTTTGACTCTTTAGTAGGTCACATTGATCCCGCAGACAACCATGTCAATGTCATAACTATCCAAGGAGCTAACCCTCCCTCTTACCAAAGAATACCTAACCCTACTAGGATAGCCATTCAAGGTGCTACACCTTCCACTTCCCACTCTCAGAATGACTGCAATGTAACCACCCACCGAGGCAGAGTCACTATTCAAGGAGCCCCTCCACCACCAAACCCTCCCCCCATGTCTTCCACCCGCCGATATGACCTCCTTGACCAAATCGGGAAGACCCCCACATAGATCTCCATCCTAGAACTCCTTAATAATTCCCCTGTCCATAAGGGAATTTTGGAACAAGCCCTCCTTGAGTCTCATGTTCTTGATAATATCAATGCTACCCAATTTCAAGCTCTCATTGGAAACCTTTCCACCCAACAACACCTTGTGTTCACTTCCAATGATGCTCCTATAGATGAAGACCATAATAAACCTTTTCACATCGAAGCCCTTATCCAGAAACACAAGGTCAAACGTATCCTGATAGACGTTGGATCCAGACTCAATTTGTGTACATACAAGTTAATAAAACAACTAGGATCTTCTGAGGACCTGGTAGATACATCAGGAAGGATCACAATAAAAGCATATGATGATGCAGAAAGAGTTTCTAAAGGCATGATCACCTTACCTCTTCAAGTGGGCCCTATCACAATTGAAACCCCTTGCCAAGTCCTAGCTCTTTATCTTCCCTACAACATCCTTCTCATTCACCCATGGATTCACTCCTTCCAAGTTGTACCCTCCACTTATCACCAATGCATCAAATTCCCCTTCAATGGAAGAGAGATCACTACCAAAGGTGATCCACAACCTTTTCAATATTGCAAGCTCCTAGAGGGGAAGCACCCATATCATTGCCCACTAAATAGACCCTCGCCCACTCCTCCATCTGACACATCAAATGTTGCCTCCACCTCATCCCAAGCGGACCCACAAATCAAGATCCTGGATAATGGATGCACAAAATACAAATTGGAGGATGTCTTATTAATAGGCAACCTTCCCTTATCTCCCGAGTCATTTGGTAAACCAAAAGAACTCAAAAAAGATCAAAAACTGGTTATACAATGCAAAGATACCACCTATCAGCAATGGGGCCCACTTGATGAAGAGAGCCTCGACACAGATGTCTCTTCATGGTTGTATCATGAAGAAGATGAAGACCCAACAAAAATACCTAAAATAATGTATCCAAAAGCATCAGCTATAGTCCAAAAAATGGGTCACATTGGACACGACTTGGGACTAGAGGAGAAAGAAAGAAATGAACCCATAGATCCTATCTCCTACAAGTACAATAGAGGCTTGGGATACACCTAGTTCCTAAGATCACTATCACTGGTTCTCCTTCAAGTCCTTCTTTGGATATCAAAAACTCTGACGAAGAGGAGTTCCATGAAATGCCTTATGAATACGAAAAATGACATCTTCTTTGACACTCACATCAACACCATCACTCCCATAACCCCTCTTATTTCACACAAGCTACATCTTGTCCATCCCAAACTCATAGACTGTGGCCAACAAGACAAACCCACTTTAGATATCTGCACCAATGATAACGCTCTCATTACTCTTCTGACTATGCAAATTTTGGAAGACTGCAATAGAGTACACGGGATTCAACTACATGAAAAGGGATACTTTGGTAGTCAGGTCAATACCCTTAGCCACAAAAAAGGTAATAAAAAGAAAAACATGATTCCCTACGTGAAAACCTCTCCGAGGCACCTTTGGATGAGCAAAAAGTAAAAAACAAAGGGCGTATCTGAAAGTGAAAACCTAGAAAAGGCACTTGAAGATGAGGGACTTGACATCCCTACCACTAGTCACCTTCCATGGGACAAGTCAAATTTGTTAATAGAGAAAATAGACAGTATCAATATGGGCACCAAAGACATTCCAAAAAAAGTGCTCATTTCCAATTACCTCATAGAGCAAGAGAAGCAAGACTTCATCAATTTCCTCATAGAGACAAAAACCAGCTTCGCAAGGTCCTATGATAACATGCCAGGTCTAGATCCTGACTTGGTGGTTCATAATCTTGTTGTCCACCCAGATGCAAAACCCGTAAAACAGAAGTTGCACAAAATGCATCCACATATTGCACTCCTAGTCAAGGCAAAACTCCAAAAGGTGTTGGATGCAGAATTCATCAAACCAATAGACTACATTGAATGGATATCCAACATTGTACCTATCGAAAAACCTGCAAGGGGGCATCCACATCTGTACTGGTTTTTGAGATCTAAACAAGGCTTTCCCTAATGATGATTTCCCGCTCCCCAACATAGATATGATTGTGGACCTTACAACGAGACATGAGATGCTATCACTTATGGATAGATTTGCTGAATATAATGAAATCAAGATTGCAGAAGAAGATCAACACAAAACTACGTTCACAACACCATGGGGGACTTTCTATTACCGGGTCATGCCTTTTGGCCTCAAAAATGCCAAAGCCACATACAAGCGTGCCACGACAATAATTTTTCATGACCTCTTGCACAAAATTATGGAGGACTATGTGTATGATCTTCTAGGAAAATAAAAAACAAGACAGGAGCACATCCCTATCTTAAGGCAGATATTTAAAAGATGGGAAAAATACAAACTGTGCCTCAATCCTAAGAAGTGTGTTTTTGGGGTCACACCGAGAAAACTACTAGGTTTCATTATTTCTCACAGAGGCATCAAGGTTGATCCTACAAAGGTGAAATCCATCATGGAAATGCCTCCCCCAAAGACCCTCAGACAATTGCGTAGCCTCCAAGGAGAACTTCAATCTATTAGGTGTTTTATTTCACAGCTTGCAGATAAATGCCATCCATTTGCACACCTATTGCACAAAGACACAAATTTCAAATGGGACTACTTGTGTCAAAAGGCCTTTGAAAAACTCAAAGAATATCTAGCGTCACCTCTAGTTCTTATGCCTCCTACTCCTGGAAAGCCTCTTATTTTGTACATATGTGCTACTACAGTGGCATTGGGGGCATTATTGGCACAAACAGATGATCAAGGGAAGGAACATTGCATATACTACATTAGTCGTACACTAGTGGGTTATGAACTCAATTATAACCCCATTGAAAGAGCATGCTTGGCATTGGTATTTAGTACACAAAAACTCTGACACTACATGCTAAACAACAAAACAAAACTGATTGCTAAGATTAACCCTCTTAAATATCTCTTGTCAAAAGTTGCCCTCATGGGAATAATTGCTAAATGGGTCATGTTATTAAGCAAGTTTGAAATTGAATATGTAGATAGAAAAGAAATCAAGGGACAGGTTTTCACAGACCAACTGGTTGACGCTCCACTTCTAGGTGACCATCCGATCCTTACAGAACTTCTAGATGAATTCATAATGTTTGTCACCACTTCCTCCACATGGGAGTTGTACTTTGATGGCTCTTGCACCCAAAATGGATTGGGGGAAGGAATAATATTGATCACACCTCAAGGAGATTGCTTCCCAAAGTCAACCAAGATAGCTTTTGCTTGTACCAACAACATCGCAGAATATGGGGAACTCATTACCAGGCTACGCTTGGCTATCCAATGGAAGATAATGAAATTACAACTCTATGGTGATTCCCAACTTGTCGTAAAGCAAGTCAATGATGAATACCAAACAAAAGATGAAAAAATTCTTCTCTATCATAGCATGGTTGAAGATCTTAAGCAGCATTTCATAATAATCAAGTTTGATCAAGTCCCATGAACAAACAACAAAGCTACAGATGCAGTGGCCACCATTGGGTCCCTCTTTCAGATGCCAACACATAGTCAGAAGTGTGAGTTCTTGGTTGAGAAATTATTCATACCAACATATGATCTACCAGAATCCAAAATGGTGTGCGTACTCGTTGGTCCCAAATCCCCCTAGTATCAAGAGACCTTCACTTTCCTAAAAGATAACACCATTCCCCCACACCTTACCAAAACCCAACAATAGATCTTCATCCACTGATGTGCTCGTTACACTATCCTTGGAGACACCTTAATTAGAAGGTATTTCAATGGTTCCCTCCTAAGGTGTTTAGATAAACAAGAGGTTGAATGGGCACTAAATGAAGTGCATGAAGGCATCTATGGGGAACACTCAAGTGGGCTCACCTTGGCTAAAAAGATTTTGAGAACAGGATATTACTAGCCTAAAATGGAAGTAGATGCATATAACTATGTGAAGAAATGTATCCCTTTCCAACAACATGGTGATAAGATCCATGCACCATCACAAGAATTGCAGTCATTCATCACACCCTGGCCCTTCTCACAATGGGGACTCAATCTCATTGGTAAAATCCAACCTACATCCTCCAATGGGCATAAATTCATTATCACTACTACCTAATATTTCACCAAGTGGGTAGAGGCCATCCCTCTTACTTTCACCACTGGTAAGAAGATATCCAAATTCATCCTGAACTACTTGATCTATCAATATGGGATCCCAAAAGTTCATTACAAATAATGGTAGAAAATTCAAGAACTAGGATGTTAAAGAAAATTGCCACAAATTCGACATCCAACATCGCTTCTCCACCCCATATTACCCACAAGGAAATGATCAAGTTGAGGCTTCTAACAAAACACTAATCAAAATCCTCAAAAAGATAGTCAATAAAGCTCGTCATGATTGGCACCTCCAACTCCACCCTACTTTGTGGGCCTAGCGCACTTCCATCCGTACACCCATAGGTGCCACCCCCTATTCCCTTGTCTTTGGCTTTGAAGTCATCCTCCCGCTTGAGATCGAGATCCCCTCTCTAAGGGTGTCACTACAAAATATCCTACTAGATGAAGAATACAAAATTGCTAGACTACAAGAGATAGAATTGTTGGATGAAAGGCACCTCAAGGCCTTGAACCATCTCTGGGTATATCAGAATCTCCTACGCATGAGTTACCACAAGAAGGTCAGAACCCAGGAATTTGAAATTAGTGATCTTTTCCTCATGGTGAATCAAAAAAACCTTCAAGAAAGAGAAAAGAAAGGCAAGTTTGATCCTAATTGGCTTGGACCATATGTAATCATAGCCAAATATAAATTAGGGGCCTATCAGTTGGCTACTCCTAAAGGAGATCCTTTGGATGATCCAATGAATATCATGCACCTAAAAAACTTCTATGCCTAGTCCTCAGAAAGTCATCAATTGTCAAAAAGAAAAAAAAGAATTCAATTTGTCCATCAGTGAAAACCACTTTTTGGCGCTATGGGAAAGTACCTTGGTGAAAACCCACATACAAGAGCCAAGGTAAATAATCTAGATTCATTATCTATCAGGTAGGTACTCCATCACCCTCATTATCCAATTCGCCCATCATGACATCCCCCCCTCCTACCTTGGAATAAATCATGTGTATGATGATGAGTCTTCACCTAGATCATGAATAAAAAGTGTCCCATCAAAGTGAGCTTGTGTGCCTCTGTGTGAGCTTCATCAAGTCTTGAGGTCAATCCCAAGTCCACAAGTTAATCTTCAAGGTCATCTGATCACTTGCCTAATCCAAAAATCCACCCACTCTATCCTTTTCCCTAGGGATGAATCCTTCCCTCGCCTGGCAATTTAATCCTCCATCCTAGTCCTACTCTTGGCAAGAGGTGTCAGTTGGTCATGAATGAGTGACCTATTTGATTTCTTGGATTTTTTATTTAGACTTGCATCTTTTTCCCTATGACTACACAGATTTTCCATATCCAGGTATGTTTACAATAGGTGCATACTGGGGCATATTTACATAACATGGCATGTTTTGGATCTCGCTTGTATGAACTGGTGACCTGGTACTAGTGTTTATCAACACTTACATTCTCATGTACAAGAGTTATCGGTGTGTTTGAGGGTTTCCTTGCATGTACCCACAACTTTGTATTAGTGTTCCTCAACACTTGCATAGCTGTGTGTAAGGATTTCCTGTTTGACTATGAGTCAGTCCATGCCTTGGGTTTCTCATGGAATCCTGATTCCTATAATAATTGGTGTAGGTTACCTAGGGCAATATCAAACTAGGTTGGATCTCCACATTTTTGTGCACAACTCTCACCATCATTCCATAATGTCCTAATCTAATAACCCCATGGAGTCCTTAATTCCCCCCCCATTACTATTCCATATTCTTCTATTTTCTATCTAAGATCATTGTATTACTACCAACATATTCCCTCTTTGCATTATCCATTCATTTTATCCAATTAGGTGACATTATTCATATAGATTTCATTGTTTATCCATCTAGGTTGCATTACCTATTCATTTCATTACACTACTCATTTAGATTCTTATTTTTCACACACTTACCACATAGATTGCATTTAGATTTCATTGAAGTTGCATTATTCATTCATAGTAGATGACATTAATTCATTTATTTACATTGCATTACATTACACACACATTTCATCATTCATTTACATCACATCATTTGCATAGCATTAATGATTTACATTTCAATAGTTGTATAAGTGACATTATATTCATTCCTCATATAGATTGCACCTACGTTAAATAATCATTCATCATAAATAATTTACATGTACATCTATTATTGCATCACATATCCATCATACATCTACATATACAACATATACACACCAAAACCATGATCATTCATCTTGCATCGATAAACATGTCAGCAACATATCATAAGTGTACATATATATGCATCCACACTGCACCACAAACAAGCCAGAACAACATATCCATAATCATCATCCATGCATCACATCATAAAATAATAAATAAAATCCATCATAATAAACTACACACATCATCCACCACTGCAATTCATATATATGCATATAAGCTCAAAAAGATGAATATGTCTATAATAATACAATGATCACCCCGAAGGGTCAAAATATGATACACAAGCCAAAATGGAGCTAGCTCTCCCCTCTTGATCCTCCTCCTCTAGGTGGCCTAAAACACAGTAATCCACCAGTCTGTTGGCTTTGTGTGGGTTGTTGACTCTATGTCATGTGGGATCGTTGATAGGGATACCCTAGTTTGCTCACACTTCACCTAGTTGGTATGCTCAATTCCACCAACCTCATCAAATCTAGCTATGCTTCAAGACCTCCAATTCCTTCTCAATCTCTTCTATAACTCTCTCTTTTCCAATCTTAAGGTGTTTACAACATGTGTTTTGACTAGGAACTCTACCAATTCAATATGCTTCTCATATACTCAATCTTGCAACCTTGACAACAACTTGTCAACTTCTCACTTTTCACCCCCATACTATTATGAGACATTGCACAGGTATGGAGGTTATATTTACCATGAAATGAGGTCAACTAGGTCCATTTCAGGGTTTGCAATCTTCAATTCCCTTACCGATTTCATAAAATTGCTTAGAAATAGGGCTACAAAGATGAGCCCCAATTAGGCCTCCTAAATCCGGTCTTTTAGAGATTTTTTGGTCTTATGGTCCAAAAAACCCTACAAAGAGTTTTATTTTTCTTCAATCACTCACTGAGCCCCAAGAGATTTAGTTGGTTTTAGACCCCCAAGTGTCCATACAATGCCCTAACCCAAAAATGAGGTTTTCCTAGGGTTTAAATGGCTTCTAGGACTGTGACTATCCAACTTTGTGAAAAGGGAATCAAATGGACTTGTCAAGGATCCTCCTTACAATTGCAACTCTATATGGGCCTCTTGAACAATTCCAAATTATTAGGCTAAGGTTTTGATTTCACCCCTGCAATCTTTTGTCATTTCTCCACCTTATCTTCCTAGTCGAGTTGCAACAAGACTCACCTAGAAAAAGGTGGCAACAATGGTAAAATTCACTTCTAGAAATCCTCCTTGCATATTTACAATGTACATAGGGTTTCCTTCCATGTCCAAATAGTTCATGATAGTATCACAAAGGGATTTTATGGGGCAACCATTTTTCACTGATAAGCTATTTACAAGCCAAAACTGGTTGTTTGAAAACAAAATAGTAAAAGAAGTAATAATATCTATTTACAAAGAATGAAATGGATAAAATGGCACTAGAACACACCAAATAAAAACTATCCAAGGTTGGATCAATGGATTCAATCTATTTGTATTTACTTTTTATGCAAAATAAGACAAAAACAATGATAACAGTCCAAAAATGAGTGGTTTTAGATTGTCATACAAAAAAATCAATGCTTCCAACCTTGGTATCCATGCAAGAGAAGGTTTAAATAGTCTTTCCCATGTGTGGAGGAATATTAGGTCAATTTTTTAACCCCAAATCCACCGCTAAGCTCTTTTAGGACCAAAGTTGTCATGACAACTTAAAAATTTGTCATGACAACTTTTACATTTTTCCACATTTTGCCTTTCCCACTTAGGCAACCTATCACATGTCATCATTCATGTCTTTTTCAACATTCCTAAGACTATTATAAACCTCTCTAATGCTCTCAACAAGTTATGCCTCTTTTGACCATCAAGAAGGCAATTTAACTACTCAACCTAACACCTACTCACAAAGTGCAAACTGTTGGGTCTCAAATCAACAGATTGGATAGGTTCTAAGGAAACGCCAGTCCCTATGGTCAAACCCTCCAATTGACTTGGCCAACATGTAGAGTGAACCTGTTTGGTTGCTTGCTCTCTCACTTTAGGCTCTGCAGGACCTAGGTAGGTATACCTATTCACTGAATGTCTTCAATAAACAGTGCTTTTTATAGCAGATATGTTATCCTAATCTGATATCTCCTGATCTTGAAATGGCATGAGTTCCTTGAATGGAGATATAGCAGATGAGTTCAAGATTGTTGTTATGATAATTGTTTGCTTTATGTTTCTTAATTACTTCTATAGCTGTCAAAATGAAGAAATGATGAGGGTAATTTGTAATTTAGCCAGTGCCTTCTTCGTTAATTGGGTTGCAGAGTCATTACAATTTTCTTCAGGACTTATGGTGCGAATCTGTGAGACAGTTTTTAATTCATCCCTTATGAACCTATCAGTTACTATTTCTGTTAAAACCAAATGAATGCTTATATTATATGCTGATTGAGTGAATTTAACCCTACCCTTAAGGGACCAGTCAATTAAGCTTTGCAAGGAACAATTACAATCCGCAAGCAAAACTTTTGTTGCAACATTATAACATAAAGCATAGATTTGATCTTAAGAACATGAATAACCTTATCTTTATCAGACAATATCACAGACGATTGCCAAAAGAAAATGAAATAATCCACAACACACATGTAGGGAAACAATTGATCAAGATTTGTATTCCATTATAGTTCGTACACAGAAGACTTACAGGGTGTCGTTCTTTCGCTCTTAATCCTATCTAATATCTGTCCCCTTACATTACAAAAATCATTCTCATATATATATGAGGATGAAAGCTCTTCACGAAGAGACACGACCCTTTACAATATTAATCATTAACTTTGGATATTTCTAAACTTAAGTAAAAAGAGATTTAAGAGCCCCAAATGATGAATGTAATCATCGTCTTTGAATGTTTTGATTCGAGGAGTTTGCTTCTTCAATTCATCCCCCAACGACAGATACTTGAATATTATCTGGTTGACAGTAGGGGCCATATCCTTACTCCGATCAATCTCTGACAAGGCCCAATCCTTGACGCTGATGAGTTCTTTTCGCAGATCCTCCAAAGATATCACCTCTCCTTCCTTGTAGACGGAAGGCATTCCAACGGGTTTATCATCATCTAATTCTTTTAAGTCTCTCCTCAGCGTATCCTCGAGTTTGACATGATTGTCCATATACGCGTTTCCCTCAGCCTTTTCCTCTGGTGGCATGGTATCGACATTGCTCAGTACTCCCTGCAATCGTGCTCTTAACCGTTCATGCTCTATTAGCGCTTTTATCGTTCCATTGTAAACTGTCCAATATGGTTCGACCTGTAAGAGCATGGTGTTAAACCGATGTCCTATAATGTCGTTGACCAATTTGTCCATCTTTTGTTGGACATTGTCTGCATGTTTATTGGCCTTTTCTGCCTGATACTTCCAGTACAGAGCATCAGAGACGTCATCCAAGCTGCGTCCTACGGGGTATGAGGTGTATTCGTTGATAGGAGTCCCCGTCTCTAATTGCAATACCTTTGCCTGTAGCTTCTGATTTTCCTCCTTGGATTTTTCATATAGTCCCTTATATGTAACGTTCTCTCTGACCAAAAACTCTGTCTGGTCCAAGTTCAATCTTGCAACATCCAGGTTGAGCTTTGCAGTGACCCTAGGATCAGTCTTTCCAACCTGATGAACCATGAGATGCCCAAAGGTTTCTTCTATATCCACAATGATAGGCCTCTTCCCCTTTGGATATAGTGCCCACTGTAGGAGAGCTTTCTTGTCTGGATCATATCCAGAGCCTAGGAACAGTTTATCTACCTCCTGGGGCAACAGTTGTTGATTCAAATCTTGTTTTTTCAAGAAGCCATCAAATAAGAGTGCTGAATTGATATCCCAACCAGAGAAGATGATTACACCGGCCTCTTTTAATAATCTCCTCCCCTTTTCAGGAGTCATGTCTTTCATGAGGACATCAATTTCATCCTGTAATCTCTTCACCAGTTCCTCCTCTGGTCTTCCAGCCATGCTTCGTTTGACATGAGCCCCTTTGTATTGGTATAAAAATGAAAGGAATTCCCTAGAGGAGGCGAATCCATCATCAGCAACGAAGTCCTCATGCTCAGTCATTCTTATGTCAACAACATCCTTTATGTTGATTTCTCCTGTGTCCATGTTCATTTCTGTTTCGAAACCAGGAGGATAATCCTCTCTAGGAGAATCAGGTGGGATACTACTGGCGGTTGATTTTGGTGACATGTGAGCTAGGGGTTGACTGTCCTTCTCAGTATTAATGAAGTGAAGGAATTGTGAAGGAACTCTGTGCATAATTTCTGCTTCATGTTGAAGCAGCCTTTTAGCTACTTCTAGAGGATCTTGGAGATTTCCAATTAGGTCTCCATCTATCATTCCCCTTGCCCTTTTCCATTTGTAGGCCTCCCAGACTAACTCACTCTTTCCTTTTAAAGCTTTGGCCTCCTCTCTTTCAAGGTTCTTAATTAGGTCATCTGGCATTTTGGCCATATGTATCCCAGCTTTGAGTTTCTGTGAGGCTCTGGCAGCTCTTGTATATCCTTCAGGATCAAAATTCTCCCTAGGCTCACCCAGAGTCATGCCATAGTAATCTAATTTATTCTGTAATAAATGATAACTCTTTGAACTTTTGACAATGAAATCAGAGAAAACTAATAAACCTGGAACAATAGATTGTTTACCAAAATCAGTTAAATGTTTAGCACTGGCAATAGATAATTGCCTTATAATCTCCAAGCTAGCCACTCTGTTTGGTACCGTAATTGGAAGCATGTGGGGTTGTCCTTCAAATCCAAATACCCTTATTTCTGTGTGATTATCATGGCAATACCAATCACCCCAATTATGTTCAATCTGTGATTCTGGAGAGAAATCCTTTGGCCTGAGAAATCTCTTGATTTCAGGAGACAAAGTGTAATCCCTGTGTTGCCCAAAAGCTGCACTGAGAGGTTTCACAAAGTATTCTTGAAAATGCCAATATTGGTTATTCATAAACCTCTGGTCCCATGCTGATACCCACAACTGAACTGGCTTCTTTAGACCATTCTTATCATAAGACCTAATGCTGAACTCTTCTGGCCAGAAGTTAATTTCTTGTCCACAATAGAGAAGAATATGCATTAACATGGAGTATAATGAAAAGTGAACATTCACAAGGTCTCCTTTCAGTTTTTCCAGCCCATGATTCAAGGCATCTGCAACATAAGTGGCAAAATCAAATGACCTAGGGTCTTTTGATTGTATATCAGCACATAGAACCATAACCCCAATATCCATGAGTGGATGAGCCTCTAGGCCTAGTACTTGGGCTGCAGCATAATACGTATACTTGAAATATGGATGGAAGTGGTTGACATCAAACGGCACCTTGTCATCTTTGCCAAACTGAACAAATGACCCACCCACTTTTGGCCTGTGAACAGGTAGCCTCCAAGTCCTATAGATATTTTCCAAACTAAAGAATTCCTGTGAAAGTTTCTTCATATCGATAGTCTCCTCTACTTCCCAGTCCAAATCAAAAACCATATCAATAGTCTGCTTATTAATCACTACTAATGTGTTCCCTCTATAATCACATATGGTTTTGGTTCTTGGGTTGTAACAATCTACCAGGGCTTTCATTAATTCTACGTCCACAAACACATTTGGGACTACTAATTTGCCTAATTTCTTCTTCCATAGATTATTTATGGGTTCAGGTGCATCCCTTCTTTTGTAGCCAAATAAAAATAGCTCATGCCCTCTTATCTCAGTCCAAATGTCTCCTAAATTTTCAAATCTGTCTTCTAATCCTTCTTCTTCACTTTTGCTCTTTTTTGACCTTACACTAGACAATGGACACTGGTCTAATAAGTCCTGAGTCAGAGCTCTCCCTTCTTTCTTCTGTCTTTTGGGCTTCTCTTCAGGGTTCAACTCTTTTCCTTTCCTACTCTTTTTAGAAGAGGAAGATGAAGGTTCCATAGTCACAGTAAAATAAGAGAGACAACACTTACTTGGTGAATGCTCAATTTCTCTGGTTATCGCTTGCAAGTCTCTGCAGGTTCTTCGCAGCTTTCAATCTTTTAGCATCGATCTGATTCTTACAAAAATTCACTCAGTTCAACTGTAATCGAATGGGCAACTTGTGCACAGTTAATGTTCTGCATCTACAATGGCTACTCAAGTGTTTAAACTTAATTGCAGATGTGACACTTTTCAATTGGGCCTTTAACTCTTTCGTGGGAAGTACAGTTCGCTCAAAGTGCGCACATTTCAAGTCATCGATGAAACCCTTGTCTTCGACCGAGCGTTTAAACCTTCCATCGAAAGCTCATTTTCTTCGATACAATTGTTTTGGTGAACAGCTCATGTCGAGAGGCCGCTTTTAAGACTCATCGAAATCACTCTTTCATCGATAGACCCCTTTTTCGATAAGTCGCTCGCAAGTTTCATCGATGTCATACTTTCGATGAGTTTCTTTCTTTGGTGTAGGCTTATGCGCGTTCATCGATATCCCTTTTTCATCGATATCCTTCTTTATCGATGAAACAGCCTTACTTTTGCTCGACACTACGTTCATCGATGAAAACTTGCATTTCGATGAATGCCTTTTGAGTTTCTTCGGTAATGACATCCCTTCGAAATCACCTTTTTGCCTTTTCGCCTTTTGTTTTCACTTTTTCGATGAAACTTAGAGTATCGATGAGTGGTTTTCTACGTTCATCGAAGGTAACCTTTTGCCGAAATACCTTTGCTTAGTGCTTGTGTCGATGAAAACACTTCTTTCGATGAAACTTCCTCTGCAATGCTTGATACAGTTTGCTGGTTGAAATATCCATTAGTCTTCATGCTTATGGAAACATACATTTTTTTTTTATATATTTTTATTTTTTAAATATAGTGCTCAACACAAACCTAGAAAGAAAACTAACTCAACTAGGCATACACTTGACTCAAACCAAATATTACACACACACTTTGGACCTTGCTGGAGTCCATATTAGAAATCTGACTTGGATAAGGTCATTACAAGCCAAAATTGAAGGACTATTAGCCTAAGTCCTAGGTTCTCCTGCACCATTATCCCAAGCAAAATAAAATTAAGTCACCTCTTTTGGGATCAGATTATGATCAATGCCTAACTTCTTGAACTCTATCTCAGGTACCCATGTAGCCTCTGGATCATCCATCCCATTCCACTTAACTAGGTTCTCCCAATAATTTTTGTGTCTAGTCTTTGTAGCGACCCTTGAACTCATTATCTTTTCAGCCTTTGGATTTGGTTTTGTTGGCATTTGAAGGTTATTTGCATCATCTGCTATCTTTGTTTGACTGTGATCTAAATCTGCTACATTGAAAACTAGTGACAATCCTATTTCACTTGGTAGGTCCACCTTGTATGCATTTTCTCCACACTTGGTCGGGATGGCACATGGACCCAATCTTCTCATCTGCAATTTATTAGGTACCCCCTACTACAACCTTGCTTTGTTAAGGTGTACCATGACAAGATCTCCTACTTGGAATTGTAGGTTCTTCCTTCTCTCATCAACCTTTTGCTTGATCTTACTTGTGTTCTTCATCAATGCTTGCTTAACTGATTCATGTACCTCTTTCATTGACTCAGCAAAATCTTCAGCATATCCACTCCTTGTTGTTGTATTTCCTAAATCCCTTAGCTCTAGAATACCCCTTGGGTGAAGACCATAGACCACCTCAAAAGGACTCTTGCCTATGGTTCTATTTATAGTGTCATTGTAATCATATCCATCTTGTGATAACACTTGATCCCATGTCTAACCATACTCCTTGATAAGGCACCTCAATAGGTTTCCTAAGCTCCTATTAACCACTTCGGTCTGCCCATCTATTTGTGGATGGTAGGCTGATCCAAAGGATAGGTTGGTACCAATTTTTTTCCAAAGTGTCTTCCAAAAATGACTCATGAACTTTGAGTCCCTGTCTAAAATAATGCTCATGGGTAAACCATGTATCCTTATCACTTCCTTGAAGAACAAATGAGCTATATGAAATGCATCATGAGTAGTCTTGCAAGGTACAAAGTGGGTCATCTTACTAAACCTATCCACTATGACATAAATTTTGTCAAATCCCTGCTTTGTCCTTGGCAAACCCACTACAAAGTCCATACTAATACACTCCCAAGATCTATTTGGTATTGGAAGAGGTTGGTATAAACCGGCATTTGGAGATGTGCCCTTGTCCTTTTGACAAACAATACAAGTTTCCACATACTTCCTAACATCTTGATTCATCTTAGGCCAATAGTAATACCTTTGGACTAACTCTTGAGTTTTGTTGACCCTAAAATGACCACTAAGACTTCCATTATGCTTCTCTTGTATGAAATTTTCTCTTAATGAACCTCTAGGCACACAAAGTTGCACACCTTTAAACAATAACCCATATTGCAAGGTATAATCAGGAAACTCACTATGGAAATGGTTTTGATACTCTTTTCATACCTTATAAGCTTTGGAGAAGTCTTCATCATCTGAGTATAGGTCTCTAAAATTGCCAACACCTATGCTTCTTAACTGAATTTCTTGGACTGTCAAGAGTCTCCTGCTCAATGCATCAACAAACCTATTTAATTGACATTTTTTTTAATTTATTGTAAATGTGTAGGCTTGCATATATTCTACCCACTTCATGTGCTCGTGACTAAGCTTGTCTTGTGAGTTTAGGAACTTAAAGCTTCATTGTCTGTGTAGACTACAAATTCCTTAGGAAGGAGATAGTGTCTCCACTTCCTCAAAGCCTGTACTAATGCATATAACTCCAAGTCATATGAGGAGTATTTCCTCTTAGAATCACTTATATTCTCACTATGAAAATCTATTGGTCTTTCTTTCTGACTTAGGACAACACCTACTACAACATTGCTTGAATCACATTCTACTATGAAGAGTTTCTCAAAACTAGGCAACACCAAAACCGGTTGAGTGGCTATCCTTTCCTTCAAGGTTTTAAAACCTCTATTTTCTTTTTCATTCCACTAAAAATTTTCCTTCATTCCACCTCTAACAGTGTCCAACATTGGTGCACATATAGCACTGAATTGCCTAATGAATTTCCTATAATATTGAGCTAGACCATGGAAGCTTCTCACCTTTGTTGTTGAATTAGGAGTAGGCCAATTTACTATGGATTCAACCTTGCTAGGATCCATCTTGATATCTCCATGTGACAACACAAACCCAAGGTAAATCAACTCCTGCTTTATAAATTCACACTTGTCTGAGTTCATGGTTAGCTTCTCTTCATACAATCTATGTAGTACAATTTGAAAATGCTTAACATGATCCAGCCTTATCCTTACTAAAAATGAGAATATCATCTAAATATACCACCACAAACTTACCTATGAAGTCCTTCATCACCTCATTCATGAGCCTCATGAAGGTGCTTGAAGAATTTGATAAGCCAAATAGCATTACAAGCCATTCATAAAGACCCTATGTTGTCTTGAATGTTGTTTTCCATTCATCAACCTCCTTAATCCTAATTTGGTGGTATCCAGTTTTAAGGTCAATCTTGGTAAAATATGGCTTCCCCTAAGCAATCCATTATTTCCTCTATTATAGGAATTGGAAACCTATGTCTAATGGTTATTATATTTATAGCCCTAGAGTCAGTGCACAATCTCCAAGTACCACATTTCTTTGGGGCTAAGATAGTGGGTACAACACATGGGCTAATTCTTTTCCTAATTAGGCCTTGGTCTAAGAGCTCTTGAATTTGTTTAGCGATTTCAACATTGTTTGGGGAGTCATTTTGTAATCCTCTTTGTTAGGTAAGGATGCTCCGGATATGAAGTCAATTTGATGGCTTATGGCTCTTTCAGGAGGTAAGGTGGCTAGTTGTCCATCACTCACTATCCCTTTGAACTATTTCAATAGGTCTTGAACCTCCATTGGCAAATTTGATTTCTCCTTATCTTCCTATTTAGGTTTCATCACTAATGGAAACCCTATTCCTTCACCTTCCTCAAGTGTCATCAAGAACTATTTTTCACTCACCAAAAGGACATTAGGACTTGTTGCTCTCTTTTTAGCTTCCTCAAGGATAGATTGTATCTTGAATGTGACTCATTCTTTCCTGAATGAATATGCATTCTTGTCTCCATCATGAATAGATTGTCTATCAAATTTCCATGGTCTTCCTAATAGAAGATGGCATGCATCCATTATTAGGAAACTCACAGATACTCAGAGGGGGGGGGGGGTGAATCAATATCTAACTAGTAATTAGAATTTTTCAACTTAAAACATGCAGAACATATTGTAACAGTGTACCGGTATACAAGAAATAATGCAATAAACAAAAATGAAAGAAACCACATGAAAATCACACCATAACACAATGATTTAATGAGGAAACCCAGTGTGGGAAAAACCTCAGTGGGATTTGTGACCCACAATATTCACTTACTGGCCAATAAGAGAATATTACTTACAATAGGGGCCTACACATGCAGGAAGGCCAAGTGCCTAGAGCTCACTGCTCAAATGGGAAGTCTCACTAACTTACAATGTGGATTATACAAATCCAATAACTTGTACTGCTTTACAATAGCATCTTCAATGCTAGATTCAGTACCAATTTCTGCTCTATTCTTTACATATACCCTTTAACCTATATTTCGCATAATAGGTCTGCCTAATCTTTTTCTCCTTACTTTTTGCTTACATCACTTCCTTACAAAATGTCTACAATGATCTCTTTTATATATAAGAGTCATTTTACAACTTGCCAAGTCGGCTTACAAGGTTTTTATAATAATAAACAAAAATGTAATATATCAAAAATCATGTCGGCCTCTGTGTCGGTATGCTTCCTTTCTCTACGCCAGTGCCAGTGTTCTGAGTGCCGGTGTAGAGTGTGTTCTGTTGATGCCGGTGTCATAGGATTGTAAGGTTTCCATCAATGACAAAACCTTCAATCACATACAATGTCTCATTGGAGTGTGCATATGCCAACATCCATGGGTAGGACATCACATAGCACTTTGTCCTTATACCTCCCAATGGTGAAATCCACCCATGCTTGCTCATTTACTAGGACATGTTGGCCTTTGTTTAGCCAAGTAACCCTATATGGGTTGTTGTGAGGTATCCTTTGTAATTTAAGCTTACTCACTACCTCTTCTGACACAATGTTGTCTGTTGACGCTGGGTCAATTATCACCTTACAAACTTTGCCCATAATCTTGCATTTGATTCTAAATAGTGATCTCCTTTGGCAAGGCTCTTTCTTGACAAGCTCTTTTATCAGAGTTCTTCTTATCATTAGGTTTTCACCTACCTCTGATTCTAAAGCCACTTTTGAGGTCTTACTACTTGAAGATTCTTCTTGAAGGTAGTTTACCCTTCTCTCACCACTATGTGATGAAGATCCCTTCTCTGGACATCTATATGCTCAATGACCAAGATGATTGCAATGGTAACATTTCATTATTGAAAAATATGAGGAGCCTCTACCTTGTTCACTAGTTCTTCCTCTAAAACCACTATTTGATCCTCTTCCTCTATTGAATCCTCTTTTACCAATGCCAACTTCTTGCTGCTCAGTAAGTTTAGACTCACCTTGTGTTCTTTGCTCTAAATTTCTTCCTCCAAAGCCTCCCCTATGGCCTCTATATTATTTCCCTCTACCTCTACCCCTGCTACTAATTGAATCATGTTTCCTTTTAAGTTTTTCTTCCACTTTAAGGGCAAGCTGATAGCTTTGATGTACTATCTTTGGGCTCAATAGACTGATTTCTTCTTGGATATTCCATCTTAGTCCATTTAGATATCTAGCTACTTTTAGGCTTTCTTCTTCCATAACATGAGTCCTAAGACTAAGTTTGTGGAACTCCTTTGTATAACCACTTACATCAAGGTCTTTTTGTCTTAGGTTTTGTCTTTTCCTATGGATCTACACCTCATAGTCATCAGGGAGATAAGCTTCTTTGATTTTGACTAACATCCCCTTCCAAGAAGAGATGGGGGTTTTACCCACTTTCTTTCTCTCATTCTACACAAATTTCTAACATATGAGAGTGGCTCCCCTCATCCTAGACTTGGCCACTTTGACTCTTTGAGCTTCACTTATGCCTTCACATTCAAAATTGTTCTCCATGCCCTCTATCCATTCTAGAACCACTTCTACTTCCATCTTACCAATGAACAATGACAATCCTTTTAGTGATTTACCACTCATGGCTTTCAATGCCTTTAGGAAAGGTTCCTGTTCCAAAACAAGATCAGGTTCAGGTACACTGTCTATTTCTGACACCTCTTTACCCTTCTCTTTTTCTCCTTCAACCTTTACCAACACTTCATCTTCCTTGGTTTCAATTACACCAAGCTTACCTTCCAATTCTACCAATTTTTCCTTCAGGAGCCTAGTCTCTTCCTCCTGATCATCCACTTTCTTTGCCAACTCTGCATTTGTAACCATGGTGCTATCTCCTACTGATTCCACTGAGGATATCAACTCTCCTAGCCCAAATCTTATATTCTCTTATACCAATTTGATAGGGCTACCCTAGTTTGCTCACACTTCACCTAGTTGGTGTGCTCAATTCCACCAACCTCACTAGGTCTAGCTATGCTTCAAGACCTTTAAGTCCTTCTCAATCTCTTCTAGGACTCTCTCTTTGCCAATCTTAAGGTGTTTGCAACAAGTGTTTTGACTAGGAACTCTACCAATTCAATATGCTCCTCATATGCTCAATCTTGCAACCTTGACAACAACTTGTCAACTTCTCACTTTTCACCCCCATACTATTATGAGACATTGCAGAGGTCTAGAGGTGGTATTTACCATGAAATGAGGTCAACTAGGTCCATTTTAGGTTTTTCAATCTTCAATTCCCTTACCAATTTTTGCTTAGAAATAGGGCTACAAGGATGAGCCCCAATTAGGCCTCCTAAATTCAGTCTTTTGGGGATTTTTTGGTCTTATGGTCCAAAAGACCCTGCAAAGAGTTTTATTTTTCTTCAATCGCTCACTGAACCCCAAGAGATTTAGTTAGTTTTAGACCCCCAAGTGTCCATACAATGCCCTAGCTCAAAAATGAGGTTTTGCTAGGGTTTCAATGGCTTCTAAGACTGTGACTGTCCAACTTTGTGATAAGGGCATCTGATAACTCAATGATGAATAGATAGTACCAAACTGATACTGAGAGGGGGGGTGAATCAATACAGACAAAAACACATTCCTAAAACCGGTTTGTCAGCAAACAATGTGCTTTGGTAAACAAACAGTAACACCGGTCTTAAACATAGTACAACCGGCAAAACCCATAATAACTAAGACAAGCATAAACCGTATTCACACTTATCTTTCCACACAATCTAATACCTCATTTCCATTTCACCCTAGTGCATGAACAAGTAATCTATCATCAAAAATATATAAACAACTAGATCAACATGATTTACCTTCAAACACAAATCACTTAAACCATCACATGAATAACACCACACATGACACATAGATTTTTCACATGGAAACCCAACTGGGAAAAACCATGATGGGGATGAATACCCATAAGCTATTTTTGAACTCTTTAGAAGTTCGCTCTATTAGGAGCCTTGTCCGATTAAAGACTGATACAATAGGTTCTGTTAGGAACCAATCCTATTAGGGATCACCCAGTTAAGGGTTAAACCCTGTTAAAGGTTACCTTGTTAGAGGATTTCAAGAACTCAATGGTTTTGATTCACCCTGTCAAAGGATTTATAGTAAGCCGGTTAAAGCTACCCTGTTAAGGGATTTCCCAACTATTGAAGTGGTTAGAGATCAATAGGTATTACAATGATTTGGTAACAACACTCAATGCCAATGCAGATTCGCTTTAGCTCCTCTTCACCTTCTGCACTTACACTCTATAGGTATCACTTCTCTCCTCTGGTCTAGCAAGAATCACGTATCTCTTCACTTGGATACACACACACAACTTTTTCCAACAACCTCAGAAAGAAACACAACATTGACCTTATAGGAAATAGATAGGTCGGTAGCATAAACCCTAAACCCTAAACCTGTTAGGTTAAGCAATTCAAATGGTTCAATCCTGACCGTTGAGCTCATTGCATTAAATGCAATAGTCTTGAATCGATCTCAAGATGTTCTCCATCATTTTTTTTCCACCACTTTCATGGCGGATGATAACCCATCATGCATTTTCACCATTTACAGACTTCACACATTCTTGAGGTAGATAGGAACAATCTCCTTCATGCAAGATCCTTCACGCGCACAAGGTTGACGTGGCAACACGATCTGTTCTTCATTACAATGCTAACTCATCACACAAAGTCACCGGTTGAGTCACACAGGCTTGAAGCACTTCAACCGGAAACCCTGAAGCTAAGACTACCAACCGATAGTCATACAAAGCTTCCATGTACCGGTTCCCATACCAACATGCTGGTTCACCTTGAACAAACACACCGCTTCACTTTGGCACATATACCAGTTCACAATGTTATACTGGTTCTCACATATACCGATTCTCTCTTCTTCAGAATATTGACATCAATGACAACATACAATGTCATCATGTCCTCATACCGGTTCACATAATTCCAACAATCTCCCCCTTTGGCATTGATGGCAATATATAAAGATATCTCTCTACTTCACATCTTCTCCCCCAATTTCTATAGATATCTTCTTCACTTCACTTCTTCTCCCCCTTTGTCAACAATGCCAAAGTGGAGGCACAAGCTTCCCTATTCCATTATGCTACTCCCCCTGAGGAGTAGCATCCTTCAACACATCAATCCTGAAAAAAAATTTGACTATGCAATACCTGACTGATGTGGAGCATATACCTTTAATTTACCTCCTGAAGGGGTAGCACCCCTAATTCACCTCTTAAGTACATAAATGTAGCCTTTGGGAGAGGTTTGGTGAATATGTCTGCTAACTTCTCCTTACTGGAAACATGTTCTAGTGCAATCTCTTTGTTCTGAACCTTTTCCCTCAAGAAATTATACTTAAGCTCAAAGTGCTTGGTTCTAGAATGTAAAACTGGATTCTTAGAGATGTTAATTGCACTCGTATTGTCACAAAATATACTTACCGATTCAGATACATGAACTTTGAAGCCATTCAATACATGCTTCATCCAAATAGTCTGGCTACAGTTCATAAAGGCTGCTACATACTCTGCTTCCACTATAGACTGAGAGATACAACTCTGCTTCTTACTCATCCATGAGACCAGTTTACCATCGAGAAAGAATGCACCATAGGTTGTGCTCTTCCAGTCATCTACATTACCAGCCCAATTAGCATCTGTGAACACTTTCAAGTTAAAATCATTATTGTATGGATACCATAACCCATAGTCAATAGTTCCCTTCAGATATATAAGAATCCGCTTGACTGCTACCAAGTGGGATTCTCTAGGGCTTTGCTGAAACCAAGCGGTAATACCCACTGCATGTGCAATGTCTGGTCTTCTATGCACTACATAATGCAACTTACCAATCATTGATCGATATTCCTTCTCATTAACCAGTGCTGAGTCATCCTCTTTGGATAGTTTACAACAGGTCAGCATCAGTGTGCCAACCGGTTTGCTATCTTCCATGCCAAAGGTCTTCAACACCTCATTGACATACTTGGACTGAGTGATAAAGATTCCATCTTTCATCTACTAAATCTGCAGTCCAATGAAGAACTTAATCTCCCCTATGAGTGACACCTCAAACTCTTTCTTCATCTCATTTGCAAACTCATGACTCATCTTGTCATCTCCACCAAAGATAATGTCATCAACAAATACCTCACAGATCACGATCTGATCTCCTTCAGATTTCAAGTAGATATTTCTATCTTCGCTTGTTCTCTCAAATCCAATCTTCACAAGATGGGAGTGCAGGCGTTCATACCATGCTCTAGGTGCCTACTTTAGACCATATAAGGCTTTATGTAGCCTACACTCCATGTCATTGTCTTCAGATAGGGCAAACCCATCTGGCTGCTCTATATACACCTCCTCTTTAAGTACACCATTTAGGAATGTAGATTTTACATCCATTTGATATACTTTGAATCCTTTAAAAGCTGCATATGCAAGAAGCATATGACCTCCTTCCAATCTGGCTACAGGAGCAAAGGTTTCTCCATAGTCTTCTCCTTCTTCTTGGGCATATCCTTTACACACTAGTCTGGCTTTGTTTCTAATCACTATGCCATCCTCATTCAGCTTATTTCTAAAAACCCATTTGGTACCAATGACATTTTTATGCTCTGGTCTGGGTACCAAACACCATGTACCATTTCTCTCTATCTGGTCAAGTTCCTCTTCCACTGCCTTGATCCAATCTTCATCTTTATGCGCCTCTTTGAATGATTTAGGTTCAAATTCAGAGATCATACATGACTTTTCTCTGACCTGTCTTCTTGTAAGGATTCCTGCATCCTTATCTCCTATGATCTGCTTAGGATCATGATTTATCTTGACATACTGAGGAATGGTCTTAATAGATTCCTCTTGCTTTTCTTCTTCATCCTCATCTCCATCAGTATCAGCATCAACATTTACCGGTGTAGGAACACTGTTACTGGTACTTGGTTGACTAGCAACTGGTTCCCAGAAGGTTACAACTGGTTCATTTATTGCTTGCTCACTACCAGTTTCCTTAGTTTTCTCAGAGGTTTCATCAACTCTCACGTTGATGCTTTCCATAATTTTATGAGTCCTATTATTGAAACACTTGAGAGCATTTCTCTTGGTGGAATACCCTAGGAATATTCCCTCATCACATTTTGCATCAAATTTGCTCTGGTGTTCACTCCTCTTGATGTAACACTTGCTACCAAACACTCTAAAGTAGCTAACCACAGGTGTCTTACCAGTCCAATACTCATAAGGAGTTTTATCCTTACCTTTCTTGATGAGTACTCGATTCATTGTGTAGACTGCAGTGCTCACCACTTCTCTCCAAAAGGTGTGATCAACCTTTCCTTGAATCAACATTGTTCTTGCTGCTTCAACCATAGTCCGGTTATTCCTCTCTGCTAGCCCATTCTACTGTGGAGTCCGGGGGGCAGACAGTTGCCTCTTGATGCCATGTTCTTCACAGTACTTGTTGAATTCATCGGAAGTGAATTTCCCTCCTTAATCAGTTCTAAGGCACTTGATCCTTTTACTGCTTTCCTTCTCCACTAATGCTCTGAAAGCTTTGAAATTTCCAAAAGCTTCAAACTTATCTTTCAAGAATGTGACCCACATCATTCTTGAGCAGTCATCAGTGAGAATCATGAAGTGCCTATCACCCTGCACACTCCTAGTTTTCATAGGACCACACAAATCAGTATGCACAAGATCAAGTAAATTGTTAGCAATGAAAGGTTCACCTTTAAAGGTTGAGGAAGACATTTTCCCCAGTTGACACTCTCTGCACAAGGTATTTTTTGGTTTGCTCAGCACCGGCAACCCTCTAACTGCCTTGATCTTACTGGCCTTCACAATGTTATCAAAGTTTACATGGTAGAGTCTCCTATGCCATATCCATCTCTCATCAAACTTGGCCATAAGACATGTATTGATATTTGCATTCAGCTGAAATAGGTTACCTTTGGTCTGCATGCTGGTGGCCACCAATTCACCATTCTTTCCTTTGATTCTACACAATCCATTCTTGAATTCCAGAGTGAGACCACTATCATTCAGCTGGGCAACACTCAGAAGGTTGTGTCTGAGACCTTCAACCCAATACACATTGTCAACACTACTCTTTCCATTCAGAGAGATTGACCCTCTGCCTTTGACCATACATGGTGCATCATTACCAAAGTGAACGACACCACCATCATACTCTTCCAAGGATAGAAACTTGCTCCGGTCACCAGTCATATGGTGAGAACAACCACTATCAATAATCCACTCATTGGAATTATCAAAGTAGGAGACAAGAGCCTTCTTGTCTGACACATCTTCCTTGACAGCAACAAACACAATATCTTCATTTTCTTCATCTTCTGATTCCTCATCTGTGACACCTTCATCAACTACCATAAAACAGTTTCTCTAGTTTCCTCCTTTGAATTTCTTGAACCTTTCCGGTTTGTCCTTGTTGTTACCATTAGGACAGTTTATAGCAATATGTCCTATCTGGTTACAAGAAAAGCATTTCAAAGGAAGCTTACCTCTGTATTTACCAGTTCCTTTAGGAAGTTTCCTGGCAAGAAGAGCTTCAAATTTCATCAAGATCTCCTCATCATCCATTTATCTGCTCTATCTTGGTTCACCATTGGTGCACACTTCTTTTCCTTTTCTAGATGGTACAACAGAAGCTTTAAAAGTTGATTCAGTCTTTTGAACACTGCCATCAAAACTATTTAGCTCATAGGTTGTCAACTTTGCAATGATGGAGTCTAGGGATACCCTAGTTTTATCTATTGATCTCAACTCCTAAATAGCAGGAACCCTTATTGCATAGACCAGTAATAAGGATCTCAGAACTTTTCTTACCACAATGGAATCTTCCATTTTACCACTCGCACTCTTGATATCTCTGACAATAGTTTTGATTCTTATTTCATATTGTTGAATGGTCTCACCTTCAACCATCTGCATGTCTTCAAACTTCCCTCTAAGGCTTTCTTCCTTAGCTTGTTTTACATGCTCTTCACCACCATAGATATTTTCAAGAGTATCCCATACTTCTTTGGAATTTACTTTATCTTGGACATCAATAAACTCAATGTTAGATAAACTACTAATTAGGGCTTCCATGTGTATATGGTGAAAATGGATAACAATAATAACGATATTGAAAGGCTAAATAGATTCAACCACAAAACCCTAGCCTAACAATCAACAAAGATCCACCATAACATATGAAGATTACCTAAGACAATGCAAATCAAATGAAATCACAAAGATTATACCATCACATGTCCAATAGGGTTTTGATCTCCATTCTTCCTATCTCCATTGATCTTGCTTGATATATTTGCTCTCAAATTTTATGTGCACAAGAGCTCAACAAAGAACGGAATGTGGTTGCAAGTAGGATCGTAGTGTAGTCAAGTCCTCCAAATTGTCGATTAGGGTTTGATAATGAAGAAGGCATCTCCTTAAATAGAAGACACAATATGAAATGGAGGGATAAGATTGAGAGGTGTAAAAGGAGGTCGGCTATGATTAGAGGGTAGGTAGAAGAAATAATAAAATAATGAGAGGGGTAGGTAGTGTATGAATTAAGAGATGAATGACATGTGTCATGTGTAGAAAAGGATAATGAATTAATTAAATAAATAAAGATTTATTTAATTAATAGAAGAAGTAGGATAATTAAATAAATAAGAATATTTATTTAATTTAGGAAAAGGATAATTTAAATAAATAAATGTATTTATTTAAATGAGAAATAAGGCTAGAAGAGGATAAATGAATTAATTAAATAAATAAGGATTTATTTAATTAATAGAAGAATTAAGCTTAGATAATTAAATAAATAAAATATTTATTTAATTAGACATGACAATTTTGGGTGTCTACACCATGACTTGCCCATTCTCCTGCATCTCTCTCTTTTGGTCATCGGTGAGAGTACCGGTAGGGGCAACATAAGCATTCTCAACATAGCTCTAGTATTGAGCACCCATGCTTCTGATGTATATCTTCATTTTGTCTTTCCATATATTGAAATTATCTTTGTTGAACTTTGGACCTTCCCTCTTCATCTTCAGACTAGGATCTTTTCCTCAAGCAGTTAAGCTTATAACACAGAGGACCTGGAGGACGCTCTGATACCAATTGATAACTCAATGATGAATGGATAGTACCAAACCAGTACTGAGAGGGGGGGTGAATCAGTACAGACAAAAACACATTCCTAAAATTGGTTTGTCAGCAGACACTGTGCTTTGGCAAACAAACACTAACACCGGTCTTAACCAGAGTACAATCAGCAAAACCCAGAATAACTGAGATAAGCATAAACCAGTTGACACTTATCTCTTCACACAATCTAATACTTCATTTCCATTTCACCCTAATGCATGAACAGGTAATCTATCATCAAAAATATATAAACAACTAGATCAACATGATTTACCATCAGACACAAATCACTTAAACCATCACATGAATAACACCACACATGACACACAGATTTTTCACATGGAAACCCAACTAAGAAAAACCACAGTGGGGATGAATACCCACAAGCTATTTTTGAACTCTTTAGAAGTCTGCTCTGTTAGGAGCCTTGTCCGGTTAAAGACTGATACAATAGGTTCTGTTGGGAACCAATCCTGTTAGGGATCACCCGGTTAAGGGATGGCTAGAATACCCGGTTAAGGGTTAAACCCTGTTAAAGGTTACCTTGTTAGAGGATTTCAAGAACTCAATGGTTTTAAGTCACCTTGTCAAAGGATTTACAGTAAGACAATTAAAGCTACCCTGTTAAGGGATTTCCGAACTATTGAAGTGGTTAGAGATCAATAGGTATTACAATGATCTAGTAACAACACTCAATGTCAATGCAGATCCGCTTTAGCTCCTCTTCACCTTCTGCACTTACACTCTGCAGGTATCACTTCTCTCCTCTGGTCTGGCAAGAATCATGTATCTCTTAACTTGGATACACACACACAACTTTTTCCAACAATCTCAGAAAGAAACACAACATCGACCTTATAAGAAATAGATAGGTTGGTAGCATAAACCCTAAACCCTAAACCTGTTAGGTTAAGCAATTCAAATGGTTCAATCCCAATCATTGATCTCATTGCATTAAATGCAATAGTCTTGAACTGATCTCAAGACGTTCTCCATCGTTCATTTTCCACTACTTTCATGGCGGCTGATAACCCATCACGTGTTTTCACCGTTTACAGACTTCACACATTCTTGAGGTAGATAGGAACAATCTCCTTCATGCAAGATCCTTCACGTGCACAAGGTTGATGTGGCAACATGATCTGTTCTTTGTTACAATGCTAACTCATCACACAAAGTCATTAGTTGAGTCACACAGGCTTGAAGCACTTCAACCGGAAACCCTGAAGTTGAGACTACCAATCAGTAGTCATACAAAGCTTCCATGTCCTGGTTCCCATACCAACATGCCAGTTCACCTTGAACAAACACACCACTTCACTTTGGCACATATACCAGTTCATAATGTTATACCGGTTCTCACATATACCGATTCTCTCTTCTTCAACATATTGACATCAATGACAACATACAATGTCATCATGTCCTCATACCGGTTCACATAATGCCAACAACATCAAATGGACTTGTCAAGGCTCCTCCTTACAGCTACAACTCTGTATGGACCTCATGAACAATGCCAAATTATTAGGCTAAGGTTTTTATTTCACCCCTGCAATCTTTTGTCATTTCTCCACCTTGTCTTCCTAGCCAGGTTGCAACGGGACTCGCCTAGAACAAGGTGGGAACAATGGTAAACTTCACTTCCAAAACTCCTCCCTGCATATTTACAATTTACATAGGATTGCCTTCCATTTACCAACAGGCCATGATGGTAGCACAGAGGGATTTTATGGGGCAACCATTTTTCACTGATAAGCTATTTATAAGCCAAAACTAGCTGTTTGAAAACAAAACAATAAAAGAAGTAATAATATCTATTTACAAAGCATGAAATGGATTAAATGGCACTAGAACAAACCAAAGAACAACTATCCAAGGTTAGATCAATGGATTCAATCCATTTGTATTTACTTTTTATGCAAAATAAGACAAAAACATTGATAACAGTCCAAAAATGAGTGGTTTCAGATTGTCATACACAAAAACCAATGCTTCCAACCTTGGTATCCATGCAAGAGAAGGTTTAAATAGTATTTCCCACATGTGGAGGCATCTTAGGTCAATTTTTTAACTCTAACTCAACCACTAAGCTCTTTTAGGACCAGAGTTGTCATGACAACTTTTACATTTTTCCATATTTTGCCTCCCACTTAGGCAACCTATCACATATCATCATTCATTTTTTTTTCAACATTCCTAAGACTATTCTAAACCTCTCTAATACTCTCAACAATTTATGCCTCTTTTGACCATCAAGAAGGAAATTTAACTACTCAACCTAACACCTACTCACAAAGTGCAAACCTAGAAAGAAAACTAACTCAACTAGGCCTACACTTCACTCAAACCGAATATTACACACACATTTTGGACCCTCCTGGAATCCTTATTAGAAATCTGAGTTGGCTAAGTTTAGTACAAGACAAAATAGAAGAATGACTATTAGCCTAAGTCCTAGGTGCTCCTGCACCAATTGCACACTCTCAGTGTACGAGGCTACTCACTGCATCGCACGTACTACTCTTTGGCATAGCCCCCTATAGTAGCCTGCCTCCTAAACTATCCTCTCTACCCTATCCATTTGCTGCATCATATTAGAGTACATCTACCTGTACCCTATAGGAACCAACATCTGATGAGCCACATCTCTCTCCCCCCACAGTTGTGTCACATCTGGCTCTGCCCTCTGTGTTTGGCCCCGTAGCTCCTCTAGCTCATCATCCTGCCGATAACGAGCATCATGTAAGGCCTCAATATTCATCCCTATCCATGCCTCCTCTAACATCTAGTCAGACTCCTCCCTCTCCTCCCTTAGAGCATCTACCTATGTCCTCATTGTATGGAGGCTCTCTATCAAATCTGCTATCTCTCGCCGCAACCGCTCCATCTTTGCCTCTAGGGTCTCCCCCCCAGCTCTCTCTATCTGTATCTCATCCTTGAGGGAGTGAAGCCTCACCTGGGTCATGTCTCTCTCATGCTGCACTCTGCCAAGATCAACATATGATACTCCTATTCTACCCTCCACCTCTACCTCAGGAATATCTATGGGTACAACATCCTCTCCCCCACCAACCCCTCCCTCTGTGACCTCTCTTGCTGGTAGTGCTCTTGCCTCCTCATCTCCCACCTTGGTATCCCTCCTCCATACCACCCTAACCCTCCTTTTCTATCCACTAGCACCCCTCCCTACTGCAACCATGACTCTCTCACCCGGTTTGTCATCCTCTCTACCGACTATCTGGTCTACTGTCGGCTGCAGCTCATCCTCCTCCAAAACCCCAGGAATGGTTAGATGCACTGGAAAGTGTCCCTCCCACCAGCTCTTGTATCCCCCTATCATCTTTGGATCCTCTCCTACCCCCAACTTCTCATCCCAAACCAAGTATGACATTGTCTGAAAACTGGTCCTACCCTCCAGTGGACTCGCTGTCGGGCCCCAAGATCTCACCTATCGTGTAATCCGAGGATATAATGGTATGTCTCCCACTATATCCTGAACTAGGCCAAACTATCTCACTACTCTATATGGTGCATAATACTCCATGATATATACTGACCTACCAAACATCCATATCTCCACTCCAGCCCAGTGTAACTGCCAATCCCCCCTCCATCTCTCACAACCCAAAAACGGCCACCATGTAAATTGCATAAGCTCATCAAAGATGTGGCGCCAAAACCATATAGATCCTATCTGGGTATAATGTAGAAGGCCCCTATACCTATCTATATATAGCTGACGGTTCTTCCTGTCTTGTACACCTAGTGGCCGAGTAACCGCAATATATATGATCAGTGAAAACAAGGAGGTTTGGGGGGGTTTAGATTCTTAGATCCGATAGATAGATCTTAGTTGCCTTCAAATGAAGAAAGAGAGCTCTTATGTATGAAAGCCTAGATCTTAATTTTGACTTAATTCCACCTTTTGGTCGACCTAGGAATTGAATTTACCACTAATCTTTTGGGGTTAAGCATTATAATATCATAGAATTGTGCTCCCGAAATTTCAAGAAAAAAGTCGAGGACCCTGTGCATTCCTACCATGGTCTGACCAACTTTTCTCAAAATTTTCAAGGCTATTAGATATGATGATATTAGAGTGAATCCCAAAATTACAGCTGATTTCGACATGTTTTGATATCCGAAATCAGACCTTTAAGGTAAAAATAAGACATAATTAGGGTTTATGATTAAATGATTTATTAGAGGAATAAAATTAAAAAGGGGCATACTTACGGTAAAGGGCCCAATTTTGTAATGTAGGGAGTGATGAAACATGACTTTAGATTTAATTAAATTAATTAATTAAATTCTTAAAGGGAAATTAGAAATGCAAGATGCAAGACATACTAAGGTGGGTGCTAACATAAGTGTGAAATTATACCACCCTACCAAAGGTGTACAATTTACGACACTGCATTTAGCCCCCACTTTAGTGGTCATATGACACTAAGTGAATATGCAAGCTAAAGTAAAGAAAAGTAAACATTCATGAAAAAGGATATATCCATGATTTGTCAGACAAATCCCCCAATGGTATCTACAGTACACAATTAGGATCCGCACCCTACAAAAACACATGTTAGATAAAATCAGAAAATCACCTAAATGTTTACTAAGGAAGGTGATGAAAATTTGAGGGTAGCTATATGCCCCACCCCTCCCCCCTTTCATCTTGCTAACTTTAGTGAGTTGAAATAGGGTATCATGTTTACCACATCAAATTGTGAAAGAATATTGATGATAAATTCTCACAAGAAGATTTGATACAAGATCAAAAAACTAATGGAGAATCATTTGGTAAGAAAGAGAACTAAGCCTCAATTCCAACACAACAAAGAGTGTGAGTATTTGAGAGCTCTCTAACACAAGATGAAAGATTTAAATGGAGACAAATGCAAAGAGAAGGAAGAAGAGATAGAAAGCATGAATACACACTTTGGTGATCCATGAAAAGAGAAAATGAACCATGGACATCTCGCCCCTAAAATAGGTGATCCATGGGGAGAATGACATGGAAAACTAGCCCTTAGAGTCTGTCTAGGTGATCCATGTAAGGGAGGAGAGTTAGAACATCGTTAGTTCCACTCCACCTCGTGCATGTGTGTGTAAGTATAACAAGGATACCTACCTTCGATACCAAGAAGATATCCATCATGCAACAATGTCATAAATCCAAGCAAGAGAGAGAATACTCTTCAAGAAAGGATAAGATGGTTAAAAAGAGATATCTTGCTATAAGTGTACAGAAGATCCTTGGAGGAGAAGATATCTTTATTCAAAAGACATCTACCTTCAAGAGGAGTTGTCTTAGACAAATATAACATCTACTATAATTAATGAATGCAAGATTTTTGAAAAGAGTAGAGGATTGAGATGACATCAAAGAGAGATTATTTATAATAACACTCTTCTAAAAGAAGGTAAGATATCCTCATCAGGGATATGAATGTGCACAAAATAGAAGGGTTTATTATAAAAGACACTACTCAATGAAGAAAAGAAATTGATGAATGATTAAAGACTTCCAACACCAAGGAGGGGGTCCCAATTAAGGATATGTACTTAAGATACCCATTAGGGATGCTTGTTCCAGTATGAGAGAAGGAATTCAAGTATGAATACACCTCTACAATAAATAAGAAATCCTTATGGAAGACATTACTTCACAAAGGGGAAATTTTAATCTTAAGAAGGAGAGATGTTTGAAATCACTCTTGCCCTCATATATAGGAGAAGAATAGGCCAATAAGTCAAACAAGAAATATTAGGAGAGGGATAAGTATAATTCATTAGATCCTTATTCCCAGAAGAAGAGATTTTAGAATGAGTAGAAAATAAAGCCTCATACGTGGGATTAGAAATCTCTGGAGGAGATTCATAAAGAGATTTGTTCATCACCAAGATTTCCTTATGAGGGGGATGAACCTTGAAACAAGTAAAAGATGATTTAATTGAGGTGAGGTTATTATCACTACTAAATATAGCATTCACATTGAGGGATGGTCTTTTAGATGCTTTGGTGGGATTAGAAGGATTATATCCAAGTCCAAATGAATATTCATGTGTATTATGTTCTAAAGGAACTTTAATTCCTTGTTCATTTACACCACAACCATTGCCATCATAGCCACTCTTAACTAAAATGTGAAATACAGGACCCTAAAGCGATGCCAAATAAAAAAGAGATGGTTGTGCCTCATAGGTCTCAGTGCTATATAAATTACAGGAAGGATTTGAAGAATTATTTGAATTAAAAGCAGCCACAAAGTTGTTACTTAGTTGCTTAGACAAGGTGGGTTTCTCTTTGGGTTCCTCCTTAGATATCTCCTTCTCAGTCTTAGATCCTTTCCAAGATACTCTATACTCTCCTATAAAATTAAGGGTAAATTCTAGAGATTCCCAATCATCATCTAAGAGAACTCCTTCAGGACAAAATATATCTTTGTGAGGGGATTCTGATTGAGTAGAAGAATCGGGAGTACTAGAAGGAACAAAATCATTAAAGGAAGTAGATGTATTTGAAGAAGTAGAATAATTAGGAGAAGAATGGGAAGTAGTTGAACAAGAAGATCCAAATTTTAATGGTTCTTGAGGTTTGGTATCAGCTAATAAGGTGTATGTTGTACTAACAATATAGTGTCTGAAGAGATGGTTAGGAAGTTGAAGTTGAAGAGAGAAAGGCATCCACATCCGTATCAGATATCTTGGTTGCAGGATGACCACAAAGTTTTGGTCAATGAGTAGTGCCTAGTAAAATTCAAGATTGACAATTACTAGGATGAGATATAGTGTGATATCATACCAATGGATGCATGTCACATGCTGTTAGGGAGGTCATGGTAGTTTGATAGGTGTGGCCATGCTAATACCTACACCTTGACAAAGGATGGAGTTCGTCATAAGTTGAAGCCCTTGAAGGATGTGGAAGAAAAGGTATGTAGTAATGTTAGGATGTGTTTTGTTGGTGGAAAAGAATTTTTGAAAGATAAGAAACACAAATGTGTGTGTTTTGCTTCAATTCCTAGAATGGGTAGAGAAGTTAATGAAGAAGTGCCTGTAAAAGTTTCAAGTAATTTGTTGAGTGAGTTTCAGAACATTGTGTCTGAAAATGTGTCTAAGGGTTTATCAAGTGGACAATCTAATGGAGTTGCAAATGACTTTAGTAGGAGGCAAACTTTGTTGAAAAAGATAAAGTTGAAGGTGGTTGGGTTCAACGTACTCAAGAAGTTGTATCCTAAGGATCCTAATTTTGCAGAAGCTTGGAAAGCTTGCAAGGAAACTGTTACTTTAGATGGGATAGGGTGGTTGTATTTTATAATCCAAGATGACATTTTGTTTAAGGGAAGCCAATTGTGCATTCCAATGAGCTCTATGAGAGAGAATCTAATTAAATAAAAGCATGGTGGAGGAATGGCAGGACATTTTGCTCGAGATAAGACCATAGCCATCATTAGTGAGAATTATTATTGGCTTATCATAGGATGTAGATAAATTTGTACAGAGTTGCAAAGTATGTCGGGTGGTGAAAGAAAGGAGTGAGTTGGAATACAGGGCTATATCAGCCATTACCTGTACCTGAGAGGCCATGGGAGGATATAAGTATGGATTTTGTTCTTGGTTTACCAAGGACACAAAGAGGGAATGATTCAATTTTTGTGGTTGTTGATAGGGTTTTGAAGATGGCACATTTCATCCCATGCCAGAAGACCCATGATGATATCCACATTGTTTATTTGTTCTTCAAGGAGGTGGTAAGACTTCATGGTTTACCAAAAATTATTGTTTTAGATCGTGATACCAAGTTTGTTGGATACTTTTGGAGGACCTTGTGGAAGAAGTTGAAGAAAAAATTAAAGTTTAGTTCTACACACCATCCGTAGACCGATGGGTAGACTGAAGTTGTGAACAGGAGTCTAGGTAACCTACTGAGATGTTTGGTAGGAGATAAACCCAAGGGATGGGATTTGATCTTACCATAGGCAAAATTTGCTTACAATAATTCTATTAATATGAGCACAGGTAGATCACCATTCCAAATTGTGTTTGGAGGCAGTCCAAGGACTGCTCCAGAATTGAGGAGGATGGACAAGGAAAAGCATACAAGTCTCAAAGCTGAAGACTTTGCAAAACACATTAGAAATATACATGAAGAGGTGAGAAAGCACATCGATGAGATGAATCTATAGTATAAGGCAAAGGTAGATCAGAAAAGGAGGCATAAGGAGTTCCAGGTTGGTGATGAGGTGATGGTCCATTCAAGGAAGGAAAGTTTCCCAATGGGAACATATAATACACTAAAAATGAAGAAGTTTGATCCCTGCAAGATTTTGAAGAAGTATAATTCAAGGAGTGCATATGGGGTAGAGTTGTCGGATGGAATAAATATTTCCCTTAAGTTTAACATTTCAGATTTAACAGAGTATTATGAAGGTGACACACAGGAGGGACAAGTCATAGAGCCATGTGAAGAGTACCAGAAATAGGCAATATGAGGAGTATCTAGTGAAATGGAGGGAAAGACCTGTTGAGGATTCTTCATGGTTGTCCAAGAAGAGGTTGATCGTTTGGGTTTTCCTCAACTAGCTGAGACGTGACGAGGTCACTTATTAATCTAAGAAAAATAAGACCTTACCGTTCTTTGTATTATTTTCGGAGCCAGAGAATCAATTTATTTTCAGAGCCAGAGAATCAATTTAGTAATAGAAAAATATATGCTCAATTTAAGGAGCAAAAACTTCAAAAACTTCGAAGAAGAAAGGATCTTTTGGTTAGACGTATGAGATTTGCTAAATATTTTCTTCGAACAAATGTAGAACAACAATGGATGGTTCTATGCCTATTACTAGTTCTTCCTCCCGACCTGAGGCCAATGTTTCAATTAAATGAAGGTGGAGTGATTACTTCGGATCTTAATGAACTTTATCAAACGGTTATCCGTCGAAATAATAATGTTTTACAATTCATAGAAACCACTAGTGCATTTCTAATACCGGATTTATTTCCTGACCAAAAGAAATTAGTCCAACAAGTCGTAGATGCACTTCTTGATAACAGTATAGGCACACAACCGGTGAGAGATAGTCACGATAGACCTTATAAATCGTTCTCAGATTTCATCCAAGGTAAAGAAGGAAGATTCCATGAAAATTTACTTGGAAAATGGGTCAATTATTCAGGTCATTCTATTATTGTGGTAGGTCCCCTTCTCTCATTGTATCAACGTGGATTGCCCCGAGAAATCGCAATAGAGCTTTTTCAAGCATTTTTAATTCGTGATCTGGTTGAACGACAGATTGCTCCCAATCTAAGAGCTGCTAAATTTTTAATTCAAGATAGGGGACCTATTATATGGAACGTACTTAAACAGATTATGCAAAAACATCCCATATTGTTAAATCGAGCACCCACCTTACACAGATTATGAATACAAGCGTTTATACCTGTTTTAATAAACGAACGTGCCATTTGGCTACACCCATTGGTTTGTGCAGGATTTAATGCGGACTTTGATGCAGATCAGATGGCTGTCCACGTACCTTTATCTATGGAAGCTCAAGTAGAAGCTCGTTTACTTATGTTTTCTCATCTCAATCTTATCTCTCCAACCATAGGAGATCCTATTTGTGTACCGACTCAAGATATGCTTCTAGGACTTTATAGATCAACTCTTCAAAAAAAATAGGGTATTTATGAAAATAGGTACCATCCAAATAGCTCAAAAAAGAAGATCGTCTCGCCTTCGTTTTATAGCTATGATGATGCGCTTAAATCTTATGAACAAAAACAAATTGATTTAGACAGTCCTTTATGGCTCCGATGGGGGAGAGAGATAGATACCTCTATTATTAATTCAATAAACCAAGAACTTCCTATCGAATGGCTCCGATGGGGAAGAGAGATAGATACCTCTATTATTAATTCAGTAAACCGAGAACTTCCTATCGAAGTTCAATATGAATGTTTAGGTACCTTCTACGAAATCTATGATAATTTTCGAATAAGAAAAGGTAGAGTGGGGGAAATACTTAATAAATACATTCGAACAACCGTTGGTTGCATTCGTTTTAATCGAGAAATAGAAGAAGCTATAAAAGGCTTGTGGACTTATGATATTTGACAAGAAATGTTACTATTCAAAATTTAATGTTATTAATCTTACGCTTATCTCATTGATGCAGAGATAAAGATCAAGGGAGCCTCCCAGCTTAAACCCATTGCTTAATTCTTCTCCCCAAAATAAAATGGGGATATCTTATTCTTATGACACAAAATCCTGTCAAATTTGTCCATCCCTTTCCCTTTGAAGTGCCCTTTTTTAATAAAGGGATGGATAAATTTGTTATGAAGCACCTTATTAGAAGATTCGTAAATCAATTTGGAATGACATATACATCACATATATTAGATCAACTAAAGATTTTAGGTTTCTAGCAAGCTACTGACGCAACTATTTCATTAGGAATTGATGATCTTTTAACAACACCATCTAAAGCATGGCTTATCCAAGATGCGCAGCAATGAGGGTTTGCTTCAGAAAGACATCATGATTATGGGAATGTACATGCAGTAGAAAAATTGCATCAATTGATTGAGGTATGGCATGCTACTAGTGAATATTTGAGACGAGAAATGAATCCGAATTTTAGGATGACTGATCCTCTTAATCCAGTACATATGATGTCCTTTTCAGGAGCTAGAGGAAGTACATCCCAGGTTCACCAATTAGTAGGTATGAGAGGATTAATGTCAGATCCTCGAGGAAAAATTGTTGATCTACCCATTCAAGGGAATTTTCGCGAAGGACTTTCTTTAACGGAATATATTATTTCATGTTACGGTGCTCGTAAAGGAGTTGTGGATACTTCTATACGAATAGCAGATGCTGGATACCTCACACGTAGACTTGTTGAAGTAGTACAACACCTCATTGTACGTAAAGTAGATTGTGGTACTATCCAAGGTCTTTTTGTAAATTTCATTCAAGATCGAGAAACAATAGTAAAAAGTCATAGCAAAACCGGTAGCTACTTGTACCAAAAAAGAAGTCAGTGTGATTCCCCCTAGGCAATAAAATATATTCACATGGGGAGGAACATATTTACTAGTGATATCATCCGCAATCGCCTAAATCTCGAGACGCTCTTCAAACCAATCGTATACTTTATTGAGATAGGTAAACTCAAATTCCCCCTCTGAAAACCGTATATGAAAATTTCCTTTCATACGGCTTAAACAAGAACACCTAAATACTTTTTTGAAGAAAGTACATTGTTTGTAAAATACAAAATTTCATTTCTTTGTATGAAGGAAGAGGATTGAGAATAATCCATCCTTTCCTACAATAAGAAGGAAAAAAACTTCATAGTGATAAGGCTCAAATTTCAAGTTGGCTCATTCTTATGCAAAATAAATCGCTATAGGCCTTTTGAACGATCTTTTATCCTATTTGTGGTATAAATCACCTAGAGAACAACTAGTATGGACGATCAATAGGAATTATCTTGTCGAGATCTCAATAGATGAATAAATCTAAACCTTAGATTTTCATTTCACCCCGATGATTTTTTGAATACTCAGAAGGTTTTATGGGTTATAACCTTCCCATTTCATTGTTACTCACTTAATGAAATATACTAACTAATAAAAATAAAAACTGGAATACTATCTCATTCTTTAGTCAGCATTAGTATAGTTCTTTCAAATTATTGATGAGAAGCTTGGTCACGAGGTCTTAAAAATAGGCATAAACCATAGTTCAGATTTTCTTGAATATATTATATACCTCGTGCTCCGGATATTAACTATTAGAGCAATATCTAACGAGATAGGAGGACCATCTTTATTTTATAAAGACAACAGATCGGTTTTCTGTTGTAGTTTCTGGATTTTCCATCCTTATTTTTGCAATTTATTCATAGTCAAATTTGAAGTCCTTAGAGGCTCTGGATGAGCCTAGAAGTTGGTGGAAATCCAAAGTAGTTGGCCTTTAGGCCCTATTTTGCGTCATCATCTTTTCAAGAGCTTTCCGAAAAGGTATTATCATTGAAACTCCAACAGTTAGATCAAAAGTTATAGCTGCCAGAATTTGGACATTTATGTTTCAAAAAGTTTCCAGTTAATGAATTTGGCTTTAGTGAAATTATGCAGTTTCTTGTTCTAGCGCTAGTTAATCCACCAAGTTTCTATTTCAAATGTAATCTTAGCTCCTAAGGAAAGAAAGTCTATTTAAGACTCATCTTTGAGGAAGATAGTTAAGTTTTTGGAGTTGAGTTTTTGAGAGCTTAGAGTTGGGAGATTGTATTGTGGGATGGGTATTTTCCAGAATCTATAAGCTGCATGTGTGGCAACCTGTGAGGTTTTAATCCTCTGAAATTGTAATGCATGTAGTGCATGTTTTTTGCAAATAATAATAAAATTTCTCTTTTGTTTCTAAATTGTTGTGTTTTTTTGTTCTCAGGTTGTTCCCTCATCACATATCCATTGTCCATAAGGGTTCATCTTATAGAACTATCATTGATAATGACCACAATCATAAGAGGATCATATTGATGTTGAATTTCATGAGAAGGTAACTCATCTTGTGTGAATACAATTTGAGCTTTGGATTTATTTGTAGAATCAATCGAAGCGGACATGCTATTAGGTGTCACTGCAAGTGGGACATCTAAGTTTTTCAAAGCATCTTGTAACATCCTATGATAGGCAGGAGAATTTTGAACCAAATCCCAAAGAGAAATCTTGGCTGGAGTAGCTTTAAGCTGTTCAATAAGATCATACTCCTTGCTAAGAGTTGATATGTGAGGTGCTTGTGGAAGAATAGGTTGAGAGAGAGGAAGTGAAGCTGGGATAACTAGAGGAGAACTAGGTTGCCTATTGTTTCTTGTGTTGTAAGTATGAGCAACCGTATTGTAACTCTCTCTAGTAATTTTCTTAGCATACTCATAAGGGCTCTTAGTAGGATAATTGTTAGGATTCCCATAGATACTGAGAGGGGGGGGGTGAATTGGTATCTAACCGGTTATAAGATTTTCTTAACTTAAAACATGTAGAGCATATCAATACTGTATATCGGTAAACAAGAAATAATGCAATAAATAGAGATAACAACAACCACATGAAAAACACACCATATCACAGTAGTTTAATGAGGAAACCCGGTGTGGGAAAAACCTCAGTGGAATTTGTGACCCACAATATTCACTTACTGGCCAATACGAGAATATTAGTGCTACAAGAGGGGCCTGCACATGCAAGAAGGCCAAGTGCCTAGAGCTCACTGCTCAATTACAAAATGGGAAGTCCCCCTGACTTACAAAATGGATTATATAAATCCAATATCTTTTACTGCTTCAAAATAACATCTACTATGCCAGATCCAGTACCAATTTATAGCTCTGCTTCATACATAAACCCTTAACCTATAATTCGCATAATAGGTCTGCCTTATTTCGCCTATATATTTTCTTTCCTCTATTACAAAATGTTCTACAATGATCTCTTATATATATGAGTCATTTTACAACTTGCCAAGTCAGCTTACAATGATTTTACAATAATTAACAAAATTTATTACAAACAAAATTCCTATCGGCTTCTGTGTCGGTATGTTTCCTGTTACTGTCGGTGGTCTCTGTGTCAGTGTAGAGTCTGTCTTTGCCGATGCCAGTAAATTGTCTTGCCGGTGTCATAGGATTGTAAGGTTGCCATCAATGACAAAACCTTTTATCACCTACAATATCTGATTGGAGTGTGCATTTTCCAACAATCTCCCCCTTTGGCATTGATGACAACACTCATGAGAAAAATCCAAAAATTGTTATTCAAAAGAGTGTCGGAATTGTCTTACCAAAAATTTGTGTACCAAAAGAATATGTGCTCTCCCTGAGCTGATGAGTCATTTGCTGGTTATTTTTCTCATTCCACTACTCCCCCTTTGGCATCAATGGCAAAGGTTGTCAAAGTGTCAATTGAGTGTGGTTTCCTGTTTCATCCTTGTAACCGGTTGGTTACAATCTGAAAAAGATCTGCCAAAACTAGATTCAGGCTCCCAATGAACTTTTTGTTGTCTTTTATTGCAGCCTTAGTCCTCTGAACTGTACCAGTGAGGTGTTGCATTTGCTTTGTCTATGTTTTCTGTCCTTGAATCAAAGCATCAAATATTTATTTTCTTTAGGAGGTGAGGTAGTCCAATTTTGGACTAAGTCTCCATTGTAGATCTTTAGCCTTTCATTTTATTCTTTCCTTCTCTCTTTCCAACTTTAGTAGTTCTTCCTCAAAACCTATTATTTTCTGCTCAAAAACTGATAATGAATCAAATGAATAAATGAAGTTATCAGCTAGTTGATTTAATTCCTCTTGTACCTTGCTGATTTTCTTGTCTATATCTACTATCAAAAAGTTAGTTTTACATGTATCCCTGTACAAAGTTTTAAATTCCTTCAGTGTACTACACAGTTCTGGTAAAAGTGTGTCAAATTGCCTTGTACACTTCTTTATTTCCTCCTCAAAGAATTTGTGTTTTTCTTTCTCTAGTCTCTCCTTGAATGCTTCCTCTTTTATTTGTTCAACTGTCATAGTGTTGTCGGTAATATACTTAGACAAAGTGTCAAGTTGACTCAAGGCATCTTTATTATCTACATTACATTTAGGTGCTATCATTTTCAAAATTGGAATGGTATCATCTATTTCCTTGTATGCTTGTGAGCTACAATCTATTATCTTCTTAATGGAATCCAAAAGAGCTTCTATTACATTAGTTGATTTGAATTCTGCATTTGAAGAGCCAACACTATGTATCCCTCCGATGGGAGAAATTTCCTTGCTTGTGGTGACCTTTGGTAGGTCAGTTTGTGTTTCCATTTCTTTAAGCAAAGGTTTGGATTGCTCAGCTGATGTCGGTGGCACTGTCTCTGTATGAACCTGCTATTGTGATGGAGCTTGTTGCTCTGTGTTGTCATTTGCTAGTTTACCTTCTGTACCATTTGTTACCGGTGGCTCATTAGCCATATCTATTTTCCCAGTTGTATCCTTATCTACCAAAATATTGACTTTTTGTGTGTCAATGTCCACTGCATATAAAACCTCAGAATTGGGATTGGTCTTGTGGTATGTCCATACTCTCACTAGCTGGTTGATTGTCAGTGGTAACTACCAGTGGAGTATCTAGAGGCGGTGGGGATAAGTTATCTTTTATTTTTATGCTAGGTGGTCCACCAACCTTTCCTTTTCCCTTATCCTTATCCTTCTGATATACTTTGATGGGTTTAGGCTTTCTATATTCTTCCTACTTTTCCTTTTCTACAAGGAATATGTCCCATGCATTCACAGTTTCCTCTGCTACCTCATTCACTCTACCAACCATAAGTGCTACATGTCGGTGTGCAGTTGAAAATACTGATCAGTTAGCCTCTGAGATCAATTTATCTATCTCATTTGGTGAGTTGACTGGATATATAGAAAGAAGTTTTTCAATTTTTATTTTCTTATCAAGCTCTACAACAGCTTGCCTTCTATCTTCAAGTCTTTTGAATAGTTCTGCCAGTAATTCATCCACAACTTGCATCAAAAATTTCTTGTACATATCCAAGTGTAGGATTACACTGTTTTCAACTTTTTCCTTGTCATCGGTTGATAATGAATCATACAATTTATTGATGTTTTTCAGCTTTCCATCCTCTGTTATTTCATTTAGAAGTTTGTCAATTAGAGCAATGATTTGTTGAGTCTTCTTCTTGGGTGTTAACTTCTTCTTCGAAGTCAATTTCCTAGCTGAGGGCCTTACTGTCTGTTGTTTCTATCTGGTTCTTCTAGGAGAAGGTGTAGATACCAGTGAAGGTTTCATTTTTCTCACAACTCTTTTAAATTCAGCTGGTATATCACTTTCTGAAGAATTTCCAACCGGTGAAAGGTGAGTTTCCGGTTGAAGTGATTCTAACTCATCTTCAGTAATGCCAATTTGTTTAAGTACATCTTCTTTGATAGCTTTAGCTTGTCTAGATCCTCTTCTAACTGTTTCTTCCACCTTCTTTACCCTTTTCTTTGATTGGATTTGATTTTCAATAGTCTTAGCACTGCCAAATACCTCTTCTTTAGGCTCCTTAGGTGCTTCCAGGAGGGCTTTTGCATATGTTTCAATTATGTGGTCATCAGTTTCATAACCCATTTCAGTAACCCAAATGGTTCTCGGGACAACTGCCTCCATCCAAATTTCATCCTTCTTAATAACAAAGCATATTTCATTCTTATACTTATTTACAATTGCTTGTGATAATCTAAATCTGGTATTCATCTGGGCCTTTAATGCCTAAAAATACTCATCTATGTTCTTTTCTCTATTCTCTCCCATGTTGTTTAGTAAATTAGACAATTGTTTGTCTACCAGTATATCAAAACCAAGATTTTTGTTACCGATACCGGGCACTTGTTTTGTTATGTATAGCATTAAATAGACAAGTAGTTTTCCAAATATGAATGTCCCCTTTTTGTCTTTCTTCATCTTTCCAATATTGTCAATAAGTTCATCTTTCAACCATTCACACACATCTATTTTTGCATTATCTTTAATCATATCATAGGCACTCTTTATGCATAGGCTAGAGACTGAATTTAACCTATTTGCATGTGTGGTTTTGTAGCCTAAAATCATGCTAATGAATCTGACATTGATGTCGGTTACATCATTTACTCTTAAGGATCTCTTATCAGATGTTGCACCAATTAGATTAATCACTAGGTCATTTGAGACCTTCTTTGCCTTATTAGGTCTATTACCGGTGGAAGGTAACCCTGTCACAGCTTTTACTGCCTCTTTTGTAATTTTGTGAACTGAGTCTAACCAGAAGAATGCACCATGTACTTTTCTTAATACTATCCTTATAACATCCTCAGGAAAATCTGGAATACTAAGAATTTTAGTGAATCCTAGGGTTTCAACTATTTTGTGTTCAGGTTTCACATTACCGAAATCATCACAAATTACAGTCTTATACATGCTCTTGATTTCCTCATCACCTAATTCTTCTATGTGACAATGAATGTACATTCGAGGGTCTTCAGCAAAAACTACTCCTTTGGGGATTTGATAAAAAGCACCAACATTATCATCTTTCCTGGCAATCTCGGGAACTAACTGAAATGCGAATCTAGGGCATTTAATCACTTCGACTATAGTAGGGTTTGCTATGAATTTGAGAATAGATGAAGAAGCCATGATTATAAATACCTTTACTTGCCTTAGGAATGATTGCTTGCTGAATTGCTTCACTTCTTTTCTCAGAATGCCTTTGCTCTCGAATTTTCACACTCTCAAAGGTTTGAATGCTCAGTGAAATGAAATTGGAGCCAAAACACTTTATTTATAATGTTAATTTTGCCAACCACCACATTTAATGCTTGTCAGTTAAGTAATGACTTAACTTATCTGCCGATATAGAAGTAATTTCAACTTCTCACCATCAACCGAGAGAATAATAGCATGTTTCACATTTGATTGCTAAACCCTCAAGGGAATTTTCTCCAGTTAGAAGAAGAGCCTCCTACCGGTGGAGTGTTACTCTCTTCTATCGGTGGAGTGTTACTTTGTTCTGTCGATGGAGGAGTGTTCCTATCACCATTTAGATTTGATTTCTTGATCCATTGTTTTGAGAATTCCTTCTTTACTTCTTCAACCTTCTCTCTACCTTTCAAACTAGGACCTTTGTTATTTACTAGTGAGGACTTGCTTCTACAAAATTTTGCAATATGTCCAATCTTATTACAGGCATAACAAGTCACATTATTTTTCTGAATAGCTTTCCCATATCCTATGTCGGTTTGTGTTCTGCATTGATTAGATAAATGTCCAAATCTTCCACAAACATAACATCTTACATTCATTCTGCAATTCTCTGAATTGTGACCAACTTTGTTTCATTTTTAACGTTGACCGGTGGGTGTATTGGTATTCTAATAATTTCTAGATCTACATTGATTTTCTCTATGACCATACTTGTTAAAGTTAAATCATTTGCCATTAAATTTATAAGAAGTAGGTTGTCTTACCGGTTTGCCTTGATCTTGTGTGTTTGTAGTACCGGAGCTTTCACCAACTTCAAAGCCAAGACCATTAGTGTCACCATTAGGTTTCTGATTCTTCAACAAGTCAGCAAGTTCTTCTGAGCTTTTCTTGAATTTTTCTTTATGTTGATTTTCAGTAGCCAGTTCTCCTTCCAAGATACCTTTTTGTCTCATGAGTTCATTTGAGTCATTTTGTGGATGCATCAAATCTGTCTTTAACATATCATTTTCATAACTAAGTATTGTGTTTTCATTTGTAGCATCATTCAATCTTCTAGTCAAGTCTTCTTCATTCTTCTTTCTATCTTCAATTTCTTTACAAAATCTCATAGTCATATCCTGCATCTCATTCTTTGTTGTCATGTTTTCTTGTTTCAGCTTATTCATCAGATCACTAAGAGTTTCCTTTTCATCATTCTCATTTTGTATCTTTTCACAAAGTTCTCTTCTCTTGTTTCTTGTAATGGTAAGATTTTCTTGAAGTACCTGACTAATATCTTGTGCAGCTTTTAGATCATCTTCAAGTTTGATATTTTTCAATTTTTCTGCATCATAGTCTGAGAGAGCTGCTTCTAATTGCTTCATCAAGTTTTCCATCTCTACCGGTGTCAAGATCTTCCTCAAGTTGTTACACTTCTAAAAATAGAGGACCAAGCTCTGATACCAATTGTTAAGATTCCCACAGATACTGAGAGGGGGGGTGAATCAGTATCTAATCGATTATAAGTTTTTCTTAACTTAAAACATGTAGAGCATATCAATAATGTATATCAGTGAACAAGAAATAATGCAATAAACAGAGATAACAACAACCACATGAAAAACACACCATAACATAGTATTTTAACGAGGAAACCCGATGTCGGAAAAACCTCAGTGGGATTTGTGACCCACAATATTCATTTACTAGCCAATAAGAGAGTATTACTACTACAAGAGGGGCCTGCACCTACAGAAAGGCCAAGTGCCTAGAGCTCACTGCTCAATTACAAAATGGGAAGTCTCACTAACTTACAAAATGGATTATATAAATCCAATGTCTTGTACTGCTTCAAAATAGCATCTACTATGCCAAATCCAGTACCAGTTTATAGCTTTGCTTCATACATAAACCCTTAACCTATAATTTGCATAATAGGTCTGCCTTATTTCGCCTATATATTTTCTTTCCTCTATTACAAAATGTTCTACAATGATCTCTTATATATATGAGTCATTTTACAACTTTCCAAGTCGGCTTACAATAATTTTATAATAATTAACAAAATATATTACAAACAAAATTTATATCGGCTTATGTGTCGGTATGCTTCCTTTTACTGTCGGTGGTCTATGTGCCGATGTAGAGTCTGTCTTTGCCGTTGTCGATAAATTGTCTTGCCGGTGTTATAGGATTGTAAGGTTGCCATCAATGACAAAACCTTCAATCACCTACAATATCTCATTGGAGTGTGCATTTGCCAACAATAACCTCCTTGCACAGTAATAATAGGTTTCTTAGGAGTGAAAAAAGAATCATTAGCATAACCACCTCGAACCACTAAGATAGGCTTACGTAGGGAATTTTAAGAAGGAAAAGCACCTTGAACTATGAAGAGAGGTTTATTAGGTGTTTCATTCACATGTATCAAATTGATTGAGGATGGTTTAGGAATATCAAAGGTTTCCTTAGAAGAAGAATGAACAAGAAGGTTGGAAGAATTATTGATACTCTCTCCTTGCACTAAAATTTTATAATGGATAAGACCAATTTTAGGAGGGAGACTGGAAGTAGACATTGACGATTTAGGAAAGGTCATATCATCCTCTATCACCAAAGGGTCTACATGGGGAATAAAATCTCTAGGATAAGGATCAACATTATTCTTTAAAGTCTCACCTTTGAGAGGGAGATATTCGAAAAAGATTTTAACCATGTTATCTTGAACTAGGGTATCCTTATGAGTAGAAGCAAGTTGATGAGAGGGAGAAGCTTTACCTTTATAGAAAAAAATATTGAGATTCATGGAAGGTGAGATGCTATCAAGAGAGTTATCAATCATGATTTTATCCCCTTTGGCTAGGGCTCTCTTATGGGGGAGAGAATAATCAACACCTTCTTCTAATGGTATATCCCAAGTAGTGAGGTCATTAGTAAAAGTATTAGAAATATCTTGCACAAAGATGTCCTTATTGCTATTGCCAATTTTGGGAGAAGGGATAACATTGTTCATTAATTCTTCATCCTTAGGAAGGATAGAATCACTACATATATTTAAATCATCCTCTTTCCTCAAAATGTCTTCAATAGGATCTTTAGGGAAGAGAGAATTAAGGAAATTTATTATGATTTCATCTTCTTTTTCTAAGGCATCTTTAGGGGTAAGGCAAACATTAGGAGAAGGGAAAGCATTTCTCATTAATGCATTATCTCTAGTGGGAATTTTGTTGGAATCAAAAGAGGAAATGCTCTAACTAGGAAAAGTAGAGACAATACCATCTTCTTGCACAAAATGAACCTCATGAGGGGAGTATTATTTAGGAGGGAGATGAACATATTTCTCCAAAGATTCATGCTTAGGAAGGAGATGTTTGGAAGAAGTGCTCATAACGTCTTGTTGTACTAACATGACCCCATTGGTAAGACCAAATTTAGGAGAAGATAAGTCAATGTCCATCAATACCTTTTCACTTAGAGAGGCATCATGTAAGTAAGGTAAGGTAACATTAAGAAAAGTGTTTATGATATCATCCTCTTCCTCTAAGATAGCTAGATGAGAAAGGCACATTTTAGGAGAATTGTCAAGTTCACTCTTCAAATCTTCATCTTTAAAACATGGGAGAGTTTTAAATGGATTCGTAACAACTCTTTTAGGCACTAAAATGTTGTCATAAATAAGAGGTGGTTCTCTAAGAGATGGAAAAATTGGAATAAGGGAAGCTAACCCATTATCACATTTACGAAATGAATGCATCATGACAAAAAAAATTCCCCATTCAAATGATAACATATGCAAAAAAGAAGGAAATGTTCAATTTTAACAAATGCAAGCACTCTAAATGTTGATTTAGAAAATCAAATTTATAAGTGAAATGAGTTCCTAAATCATATCTGAAAATAATGATCCAAATTAAGCTATCCACTAGTTCAATTTTGAATTGAAAACTTAGGGTTTTAACAAAATAACCTCTAAATTTTGAAATTTGCAAGGAATTGAAACTTGTAAATGTAAATTTGAATTTGAAGTTGAAAAAATACTTAGATCTCAGAAAATGAATCATAATTAAAGAAGATTGGATTCACATTGGGTTCATCAAAATGTGGAAGCGGGCAAAACGAGACCGGGTGACTAGGACCTCATCCTACTTTTGCGAACACATTGGGAATACGAAAGAGCCTAGGGAGATAGCTCACTTTGGATACTTCTTGTGGGAAAGAGAGAGCCAAGGATCACCTCTTAGGGTTTCTATTCCTCTTGTTGCAAATGATGAGAAAAACTAGGGTTTGAATGATCAACTAGATTAGGAGATAAAGAATGAAGCATAAATGAACTTGGAATTGCACAAACTTGTAGATATGAAACTGAGATACTAAAATAATTAAAGGGGGAGGATTTTGGATGTGTACCTGATGTTTCAAACTAATCCAAACTGACCAGGACCAAGGTGCCATGCCACTATCCCTGAGAATCTAACAGAGAGCTGCAACTGAAAGGCTAAAATCAGAAGGGCCTGAGGCTGCAACCTGTCAAAATTCACTTGAAAGTGGAAGGACCATGGCGCCATGCCATTGCCCTAGGTAGGACCAGGGTGCCACACCCTTGTCCCAAGAAGATTAGGGAAAATATGAAGATTCTGGACTATTCCTGTGGCTTTTCCTGATCCAAAACTGCCTTCAAGTGTCTGCTTCTGCACCTCCAACTGAAAAAGAAGGGTTTGGGTGGCTATATAGGGTTTTTCCTCAGTCAAACCCCTCTGTTGGTGATTTCCACCTCCACATATAGCCAATAATGTACTGAAAATGTGTGTGCTAGAACCTTGTGTGTATGCAAGATCCTAAAATGAAAGAAACTAGAGCTACCCTATGCATGAGAGTAAACCTTAAATGTAAATATGAATGTAAAAGATAATGCTTCAAACCAAATATACTAAATGATCTAAATCATGAATGTAAATATGCAAATTGATGTAAAGAAGCTCATACAAAGACATGAAAATAACATGAAATCATATCAATCCCAAAGGGAGAGATATTGCCACTAGATCTCCAATTATTCTTCAATGTCTTCAAGGCTCCTAATTGATGATGAATGCTTCACAAATGCTTGATGAATATTATTGAATGTTTTTGAAGACTCCACATAGGCTTCTCTTACATAGAAGGCTCCTTGTGCTCCAAAAACCTGCTCTTAGATTCTTAGATCCGATAGGTAGATCTTAGTTGCCTTATGTTGGTGTAAATAAATATTCATCATGGATATTATTACACTTTACTTAAGTTAACTTAAGATAATGCATCTCTTCATAGTTTGGATATGAGACATTTAGGGTCATGTGCACATAGGGATATAGCTTGTAGGAGAAATTCCACCTTTTGTGGTCTTATTTTGTTGTTACACTCCACATTCGGTGGGTCATCCACCTCTTGTAGAATATTATATTATTTCTCCTACCTACCCCTAGTATTTCTCACCTACCCTTGTTTCTCATTGATCCACATGTCATGATTGTGTGCTTATATATACACATGACCTTGCCTATATAAGTAGGCTCATACTCATTGTATTGGTGAATCTAGTTGATCATTTGTATATTGATGAGAATACAGTTTGTTCTTGTCATTCTTTTGTCTCTCTTTTATGTTTTTCATTTTGCCCTTGATCTTGGAAAAAATTGTAATGGTATCAGAGCTATTGGGGCTTCATTTATTGGTTTTGAGAGACATCTTGGAAGGATTCTATTTTTGGATCTGAGGTACTACATGTTTTCGAGGCATCCTAGAGCGTTTTCGACCTCACCATTGCGTCTAGGAGGCCATTTCCATAAAAATCGAGTATAAACTTGACCTATTTTGGCGAAAGTCAAATTTTGGGTGTTGGAGAAATTTTTTGCCCAATTCGGGTGGTACGATAAGGAATTTTTGGATTTTTTCAAAAAAAAAAAATTCTGAAAAATAATTTTCCAATTGAAAATCTTTTTTTTTTTTAAAAAAAAATTTGAAGATTTTTTTTGGTGATCCGTACCTGCTACCCAATCAGCAGCGCCCAGACATCATTTTTTGAAAAATTTTAGACCCCTCTTCGTTGAGCAGTTTGGATTTTTGGGTCAACTTTGGAGGCTCATAACTTGCTCAATTTTGCTCCTTTTTGGGTGCAATTTTTTTTAATTTGGGTTAATTTTTCATGCTCTTCACAGTGGTGTGGTTATTTTCTGATTTTGGTGCACAGGTGTTTTGGAATTTTCATATTCTCTCAGTTGTACTTGTCCAATCCTCAATTTCACAACTTCAAAGGCTTCATTTGAGCTCATACGACCTCCTTTTCAGGTGTCATTTTCTTTGAAAGTGCATATTGTTTCGTCTACTTTTATAATCTATAATCAGGTTTTAGAGATTTTGAGTGGATATTGTACTTTCATATATTGGTCTTTTTTGGCCTATTTGGTACTTGTAATTTGCTTGGATCTTAGTTTAGATCTATTGCATTATCAGTTTGAGTTTCCTTTGGCCTCTTTGAGGCAATTGTAAATTTGAAATCAAAAATCCACTTTGTCATTTTTTGCAAGTGGCCCATTGTACACACACTAAGTATAAAGTGCCAAATCATCATTTAGGGGGGGGGGGGGGTCTTTGATTGAGTGAATTTGGGGGGGTGTCTTGTGTTATTGTGTCTCTCTTTCCTTGTGCTCTTTCATTTTTGTTGCAATGAATCCTCATAAATTTTCACCTTTAACTCCACATAATTATGCATCATGGAAAATTAAAGTATGGAGCAAATTAATGGAAAAAGGTCTCATACATTACATAGATGGAACAATAGCAGCATCACTTCATCCTAAGGTTGATCATAATGCTCAGTTAGAATGGCTCATTAAGAATCGCATGGCTCTTGGAACATTGTGTAAGTATGTATCAGATGACCTCATTTTTCACATTGAGGAGTGTACTACAATCAAAGAGGCTTGGGATATGTTTCAGAAATTGTATGGTCAAGTTGATGAAATCAGAGGTTACAAGATTGACAATGAGCTCACCAACTTGGATCCCAAGAGTTTTGATACAATCCAAGATTATCTCACCAAAGCAAATGAGCTAAGAGCAAAGCTTTAAGGATTGGGGAATTGACAAAAATGATGCTCAGTTGATATTCAACTTGTTGGACAAGCCTGCACCAGAATATGCAACATTTGTTTCAAGCTTCCAAACTCATTGTTTGACAATATGGAGTTCCTACATTATACCTTCATTTGATGCTTTCATAGAAATGTTGATATTGGAACAATCTAAGTTGTTGAACATGGGGCTTCTCAGGTCCTCAAAGTCCAAGGCTTTGGTGGCTAATCAAGGAAGTCAAGGGAGTCAAGGCAAAGACTCCAACAATAACAAGAAGCAATCTAAGTCAAAGCCATAGTAGGAAAAAGGGCAATCATCCTCTCCATCACAGGGTGATTTTTCATCCTCTTCCGAGGAGGGAACTCCACCTAAGAAGGATAAACCAACTTGTGCTTATTGCAAGAAGTATGGTCATGATGAGCATTGATGCCACACCAAGCAAGTTGATGAGTTGAAGAATCTTCTTACTAAAAATAACATTAACACGTCATCCACCTACACAAAGAAGGATTCATCTCCTTCCTCTTCCTCACAGTCTAAGGGAAAAGGGAAAGCATTTGTGGCTACAACAGGTTCTTCATAGCAGTGGATACTTGAGTTGGGTGCCTCTTATCACATGGGCTCTACAAAGGAGAAGTTTTGTTCATTGGAGCCATCAAAGATACCTCACATTTACATAGGTGATGATACACAAGTTGAGGTTGAAGGGAAAGGTTCAGCTGACATTGATGATAGAACATTTGAGAATGTTCTCTATGTTCCTAACTTGTCTACCAAGCTTCTCTCTATCTACCAAATCACTCACTATGGGAATGGGAAAAGGTTGAGTTTACACCTGTTTAAGTTGTGGTAAAGGCTTTATTCATTCTCCCATTTTATGCCAAGTTCTCCTTCTAGGGCCTTGCTTACCCATTCAAATTTTGAAAGTAAGCTATGGCATGAGTGGTTTGGTCACCTCAACTACCGCTATCTTCAATAGCTCAGCACTAAATACATGGTCACAGGTCTACCTCAAATCAATTTTTCAGAGGGTGTATGTTCAGGTTGTTCCATGGGCAAGCATCCCGAGGAGAATTTTGATAAGGGGAAATCTTGGAGATCTTTGGAAGTTCTTCAACTTGTTCACAATGATGTAGCAGGTCCATTTCCAACACCTTCATTTAGTAAGGCCTGCTATGTCCTCACCTTCATTGATGACTACTCCCACTTCACTTGGGTCTACTTTCTTATTCATAAGAGTGAAGTATTTGATAGATTTCAAGACTTCAAGACTCGTGTGGAGAAGAAATCTGGGAAAGTGATCAAGATTCTTCGCACAGATAATGGAAGGGAATATGTGAACAAAAGACTTGAGGATTTTTGTACATTTGAAGGGATTGATCTTCAGCATTCTGTTGCATACACTCCACAGCATAATGGAGTTGCAGAGCACAAGAATAGAACTCTCGAAGAAATGGATATCTATATGATACATGCACGTTCTCTTGATCCTACCTTTTGGGCAGAGGCTATCAATTGTGCCACACACATCCAGAATTGGGTTCCTCACAAATCTTTGCAAGGTATTACTCCTTTTGAGGCTTGGGCTGGTAGGAAACCGATTGTGAGACATTTTAGAGTCTTTGGGTGTCCAGCGTGGGCTCGCATTCCTCCACAAAACACAAGGCATTGGAATCTCAAAGTAGGCCTTACATATTTATTGGATATCCTGAGGGTGTTAAGGCATATAGATTGATGGATCCTGAGACACATGAGGTGTTCATTGAGAGGAGTGTTCATTTTGAGGAAATATCTCCTAGCTTAGCCTCTCTACCTCCTCCACCCTCCTCCATTGTGGATAGTGATTCTAGTGATTCAGATGATGACACTCCTTCAACTCTGACTTGTAGGGTTACACCTACGCAAGGTCCACTTGCAGTTGAGGAGCCTCATTCTCCACCTCCACCTAGACCTTGTTGGGCTCGACAGACACTTGAGTCAGTGGGTTCTCTTGTTGGGGATCCTTCAGATACACGGAGGACTCGATCATAGCATCAGGACTTTCCACACGCATTCATTTCTACCACTTCTGATCTATAGACATTTCGAGAAGCATTAGGGGTTCCTGAGTGGGACAAAGCTATGTAGGAAGAGTATAGTTCCTTGATGAGGAACAACACATGGGAGTTAGTCCCTCTCCCTAATGGGAGAACGATGGTTCGATGTAAGTGGATCTATCGAACCAAGTTTGTAGCGGATGGTAGTGTGGATAAGTATAAGGCTCGGCTTGTTGTGAAAGGTTTCTCTTAGGTTCTAGGTGTTGACTATACTGAGACCTTTGCACCCGTAGCCAAGATGAACTCCATTCGCTTGACACTTGTTATTGTTGTAGCTCATGATTAGGTTGTACATCAGATGGATGTGAAGAGTTCTTTTCTTCATGGGGATCTTGATGAGGAGATTTATATGGAGCAACCACAGGGTTTCATCCAGGATTCTTCCTTGGTTTCCATACTAAGGAAATCTCTCTATGGCCTTAAGCAGGCCCCCAGGGGCTTGGTACGCCAAGATGGATTCCTTTCTTCTCTCAGTAGGGTTCACCAAGTGTCATTCTGATCCGAATGTCTACATTTTTCAACAGGATGACTCACACTTGATACTTGTGCTCTATGTTGATGATTTGATCATTACAGGGAGCATTGCATCCATCATTAGCAGTGTCAAATCTACTTTGCATGACAGATTTGGTATGACTGACTTGGGTCTTTTGCACTACTTTCTTAGGATAGAGATTTCATAGTCATCTTCTAGGATTACTCTTTTGTAACCCAAGTATGCTCTTGATCTTCTTACACACTTTCACATGGATAATTGTAAGCCTGCCCTGACTCCCTTTCTTTCAGGAGTCAAGTTTGAGGCTCAGTGCTCTTCTCCACCAGTTGATGCCATATTGTATCATCGGCTTGTGGGTATTCTCATCTACTTGACTCACACATGCCTTGATATTTCATTTGCAGTTGGCATGGTTTCCTGCTTCAAGAAGGAACCACACGAGCTTCATTGGAAAGCCACCAAACACATCCTTCATTTAATCCAAGGTACACATCACTATGGGATTCACTATGCAGCAAGCATAGGACTTCGCTTGGTTGGTTACACAGACTCCAATTGGGCTGGCAATCTTGATGATCATAAGTCTACTTTAGGTTATAGCTTTCACCTTGGTTTGGGCCCCATTTGTTGGTAGAGAAAGAAGCAGCACGCTATTGCTCTCTCTTTGACTGAGGCTGAGTATCAAGGAGTTGTTAACATAGCAACTGAGATCATTTGGCTTCATAAGATTCTCATAGAGTTTGGGTTCACCACTCCATGACCGACAGTTCTACATTGCAATAATCAAAGTGCTAGTGCTATCTCAAAGAACCCGGTCCAACATTAGTAGATCAAACACATCGAGATCCATATGTACTACATCTGAGATCTGATTCAAGAGCAAGTCATTGATTTGCAGTATTGTCCTATAGCAGAGCAAGTTGCTGACATCTTTACCAAACCTTTCACCAAGATTAAGTCTCAGCAATTGCAAGCTCTCTTGGGGGTGTGGGGTGTCTCATTAGGGGGGGTCAGCTGACTTCTCCTTCCTCTTTTATGGGGGGACTTTTTTCTCTTTGAGGTTTTTTCCTTCTTCTTTGAGAGTCTTTTGTACATTCATCTCTCTTTTGGGGGGGATTTTTTTCCCATTGGGTTTTCTTCCTTTCTCTGTTTTTGAGAGATTGCATTGCATAGTTTTGCTTGCATTTGCATATTGTACATGTGTACCTATCATGGCCTAGTAGTCGAGACCCATCTTGCATTGTTGACTTGAGTCTTCATTCCCCTACGTTGCACTTAAGGGGGAGTGTTGGTATAAATCAATATTCATCATGAATATTATTACACTTTACTTAACTTAGGATGATGCATCTCTTCGTAGTTCAGATATGAGACACTTAGGGAAGTGTGCACATAGGGATATAGCTTGTAGGAGAAATTACACCTTTTGTGGTCTTATTTTTCTGTTATACTCCACATTCGGTGGGTCATCCACCTCTTGTGGAATATTATATTATTTCTCCTACCTACCACTAGTATTTCTTACCTACCCTTATTTCTCATTGAGCCACATGTCATGATTGTGTGCTCGTATATCCATATGGCATTGCCTATATAAGTTGTTGGCATTGTACACTCCAATGAGAATTGTAGGTGATTGAAGGTATTGTCATTGATGGCAATCTTGCAATCCTATGGCACTGGTAGGCACTGGCACCGACAGACTCCACACCGGCAGATATTTCATCGGCAGCGACAAAGATGATTATCAACACCATAGCCGACAAGATTTTGATTATTGTATATTGTATTTAATTGTAATATCTTTTTGTGAGCCGACATGGCATATTGTAATAAGACTCATATATAGGTATGAGATCTTGAAGATCATTTTGGACATACATATAGATGATAGGATGGATATGATGAGCAAATATTAAGGCAGACTTTGGAGTAAGGTTTATGGTTGTTGTATGAGCTTAAACCGGTACTGAATCTGGCATATCAGATGCTTTTTGTAGTAGTACATCACATTGGATTTCCATAATCCATTTTGTAACTCAGTGAGACTTCCTTTTGTAATTGAGTAGTGAGCTCTAGGCAGTTGGCCTTTTTGCATGTGCAGGCACCACCTATTGTAAGTAATATACATTCATTGGCCAATGAGTGAATATTGTGTGTCACAAATCCCACCGAGGTTTTTCCCACACCGGGTTTCCTCACCAAAAATATTGTGTTATGGTGTTCTTTCTATGTTGTGTTTATTGTTCATATTTACTGCATTAATTCTTATTTACCGGTACACTATTTTGGAATGCAATTTATTTAATAAGGTCAGAAAATCTGTTAACCGGTTAGATACTGATTCACCCCCCCCTCTCAGTATCTTTGGGAATCCTAACAATTGGTATTAGAGTTGCGTCCTCTATTTTAAAAATTCTAATAGCTTGAGGGAGATTCTGACACTGGTACAAATGGAAAACTTGAGAAAGCAATTGGAAACAGCTCTTTCAGATTATGATGCAGAAAAGTTGAAGAACATGAAACTTGAAGATGATCTGAAGACTGCATGGGAATTCATTCAAGGACTTCAAGAGAATCTCACTATTTCTAGGAACAAAAGAAGAGAACTTCATGAGAAGATACAGAGTGATGATGATGAAAAGCAACTCTTAATGACCTTGTGAACAAGTTGAGACAAGAAAACAGTGCTATGAGAAATGAGATGCAAGATATGAATATGAGGTTTTGTAAAGACATCGAAGACAGAAAGAAGAATGAAGATGACTTGATTAGAAGACTAAATGATGTTGGAAATTAAAATACAAGACTTAGTCATGAAAATGATATGTTGAAGACAGATTTGATGCACACACAAAATGACAAAACTGAACTTATGAGACAGAAGGGAATCTTGGAAAATGATCACAATAAACCAGTAAGATAACCTAATGCCTACAAATTTAATGGGAAATGCTTTAACTGTAACAAGTATGGTCATAGAGAAAATCAGTGTAGATCTAGAAACTATCAGAACACTAATGCACCCACTGGTCAATGTTCCAAATGCAACAAAATTGGTCATAATTCAGAAAATTGTAGAATGAATGTAAGATGTTATGTTTGTGGAAGATTTGGACACTTATCTAATCAATGCAGAACACATACCAGCATAAGATATGGAAAGGCTATTCAGAAAAACAATGTGACTTGTTATGCTTGTAACAAGATTGGACATATTGCAAAATTTTGTAGAAGTAAGGCATCACCAACAAATAACAAAGGACCCAGTTGGAAAGGCAAAGAGAAGGTTGAAGAGGTAAAGCAAGAATTTTCAAAACAATGGATTAGAAAGGAAGATTAGAATGTTGATGAGACTATTCCTTCACCAGTAGAACAAAGTATCACTCCACCGGTAGGAGATTCTTCATCTAACTAAAAAGAAACCTTTTTGGGGGTATGCCAACAAATTAAAAATCATGCTAATTTACTCTCGGTTGATGGTAAGAAGATGAATTGCTTCTTTACCGGCAGATATGTTAAGTTTCAATTAACCGACAAACATTTATTGTGGTATTTGAAGGAAAAGACATTATAAAGAAAGTGTTTTTCACTCTTTTTCACTCACCAAGCATTCAAATTTCCTAAGAGCGCAAAAAACCCGAGCGAAGGCATCCACAGCGAGAAGTGAAGAAAAATCTTTCAAGCATCCAAACCTAAAGGCATATTAAGGTTTTTATCAATGGCTTCCTCCTCTGCTCCTAAATTCATTACAAACCCTACTATTATTGAAGTGGTTAAAAGCCTTAGGCCCGTATTCAAGATCATACCCGAAGTAGCGAAGTAGGATGATACCCTAGGTGCATTCTCTAAAATAGCTAAAGGAGTTGCATATGTAGAAGACCCTAGGATATACATACATTGTCATATTGAGGAACTAGGTGTTGATGAAATCATGAATATTTATAAGACTATCATTTGTGATGAGAATGGTGTTGTGAAATCGGAACACAAGATCATTGAAACCCTAGGTTTTGTGGAAATACTTGATATTCCGGATTTCTTTAAGGAATTTGTGAGGATTGTAATGAATATATTTCATGGAGAATTATTTTGGCTTGACTCCATCCACAAGATCACAAGAGAAGCAGTTAGGGTAGTGACTGGCTTACCTTCCACCAGTAGCACGCCTGACAAAACTAAGAAAGTTTCAAACAACACTGTGATGACCCTAACCGGTGCAACCCATGACAGTAGATCTTTGAGAGTCAATGATGTGAAAGACATAAATGTTAGATTCATTAGCATGATACTAGGATACAAAACTACACATGCTAACAGATTGAACTTTGTTTCTAGTCTATGTATCAAGAGTGCTTATGATATGGTGAACAGTAATGCTAAGATAGATATATTTGAATGGTTGAAGGATGAATTGATTGACAACTTGAAGAAAATTAAAGGTGATAAGGTACTTTCAGATTTGGTAATCTACTTGTGTGCCTAATGCTATATATTACAAAGGAAGTTCCCGGTATAGGAAAGAAAGAATTTAGTTTTGACATACCAGTAGGTAAACAATTATTGGATATCTTTACCGGCATGGGAACAGACAGGGAAAACAATATAATTGAATATTTCCAAGATTTCAAGGCTAGAATGAAAACAAGGGAAAGGCTACCTCAGAACATTATTGACAAATATCAGAAAGAAATTTGTTTTTTTATTAAGAAAGATGAAATTTGGATGGAAGCAGTGGTTCCTAGAACTGTTTGGGTGACAAAAATGGGTTATGAGGCTGATGTAAACATAATTGAGACATATGCCAAAGCCCTACTTGAAGCCCCTATAGAACCTAAAGAGAAAATATTTGGTAATGCTGAAACCATTGAGAGCAAAGTACAAACACTTAAACAAAGGAAGAAAAGAGAAGAATATATCATAAAATCAACAAAACAGGTGAAAGAGATCAAGGAAAATGTATTGAATATCATCCATATTAAGGGAAGTGACTTGGAAGGGTTACAATGCGAAGCTCACCTCTCACCAGTTGGAACTTCATCTGACAGTGAAATACCAGCTTAGTTTAAGAGAGTAGAAAGAAAAAGAAAACCTTCACTGACACCCTCTCCTGCACCAAAGAAAGCAAGAAAGAAACAACAGGCAGTAAGGCCTCCAGCTAAAAAGATGACACCAAGGAAGAAGAAAGAAAAACAAGTTATCTCTCCTCTTGACAATCTTTTGAATGAAATAATAGATGATGGAAATTTATCAAATGTTAGTAAACTATATGATACTTTTACAAATAAGGAAAAGGAAAGCATAGAAAACAGTATTATTCTACACCTAGACTTTTATAAGAAAGTTTTGATAGAGGTTGTAGATGTGTTACCTAGTGATTTGTATAGGCGTCTATATGCAAAGAGGATAGCTATTATGGAGTTAGATAAGAAAATAAAAATTGAGAAGCTACTTGCAGTTCACCCTATTAAATTAGCAGAAGAAATTGATGAGTTAATAAGTGAGGCTAACAGGACAATATTTTCCAGTGGTCACCAGCATGTATCTTTAATGACATGCAGAGTTAATGAGATCATAGAAGAGCCAATAGATAATTGGAATATCTTCTTTGTGGAGAAAGAGAAGCAAGAATAACTTAAGAGACGCAAAAATTTTAAGGTCTACCAAAAGGATAAGGAAAAAGGTAAAGGCAAGGTAGGTGGACTACCCAACATAAAAGTAATAGACAATTTTCGACCACCTCCTTCTATTACTTCACCGGTTGAGACTGTTGACACACTGGCAACTGAGAATATGGAAACTACACATGAGGATACAAATCCTGAATCAGAGATCCTATACACAATGAATATTGATACACAAGAGGTCAATATTGTGGTTGATAAGGAAACCACTGGTGAGAAGAAAGATGTGGCTACTGAGCCACTCGTTGACAATATTGCAGTTGAAACACATGTAGAGAATACAATTGAAAATATTGAGATTGGGGTTGAGACACAAGTTGAACAATTAGTTGATCCCCTGGCTACTGGAATGGTGATTAATACAAACATTGAGAAACCCACAGAGTTAGAGAAACTGACTGCTGATAACATAGTGAAACCAATTCAGATACTAGCAGTGGATAGTATAGAGGTGTATACTGAGAAACCGACAGTGAATACCATTAAGTCTTCATCAGAGAAACCAGCAGTAGAGAGCACAGTGAAACCCACTGAGGTACAGGTTGAGAAACGGGAAGAGAAAAAGGTTGAGTCACAGGTTCATATAGAGACAGTGCCACCGGAAATGACTGAGAAGCCCAAGCCTTTGCTATTTGAAATGTAGACACAAACTGACCTACCAGAGGTCAATACAAGAAAAGAGGTTACTCACACTGGTGGAATGCAGATTGTTAAGGTAGTTGGACAATCATCTGGTTCTTCCATGACAGAATTCAGACCAACTAATGTGACAGAGGTATTATTGGATTCAATTAAGAAAATCACATATTGAAATGTGCTAGCATATAAGGCTATTAATGACACCATTCCTATTCTAAAATTGATTGCACCCAAGTGCAATGTGGAAAATAAAGATTCTTTAAGTCAATTAGACACATTGTCTAAGTATATCACCGGCAACATATTGACTATTGACCAAATAAATGAGGAGACATTTAAAGAGAAAATAAATAAGGAAAAAGAGAAATTCTTTGATGAGATAATAAAGAAGTGCATGGGACACATTGACACCCTCTTACCGGCACTAAACAAAACAATAATGGAGTTTAAGGAATTGTATAGAGACACATGCAAGACTAATATCTTGACAGTGGATATAGACAAGAAGATCAGTAAAGTACAAAAATAAATAAATGATATAGCTGACAACATCATTGGTTCCTTCAAACCAATATCAGTTATAAAGAAGGAGATAGCAGGTTTTGAGGAGAAACTTGAAAAATTGGAGAAAGAAAAGGAAAGAATAAAATACAAGGCAAAATAACTTAAAAGCAGACTCGGTCCCAAATTGGATTACCTCATCTCTTTGAGCAGAGAGATCTCAGAGGCACTTGTTCAAGGATTGAAGACACCGGAAGAGAAAATGCATCACCTCACTGGTACAATTCAAAGAATAGAGGCAGCATTGAAGGACAGTGACAGGTTCACTGAGAGCCTAAATTTTGTATTGGTAGACCTTTTCAGATTGTAACCAACCGGTTACAGGGATCTAGCTGGTAACTACAGTCAGTTGACATTTTGATAGCCTTTGTCATTGATTTCAAAGGGGGAATAGTAGAGAAGAGATCATCTGCTCAAGGGGAGCACACAGTTTTGGTAAGATTTTTTTTGGACTTCAATTTTTGGATACAATTTTAAATTTTTCTCATGGGTGTTGCCATCAATGCCAAACGGGGAGATTGTTGGCATTGCACACTCCAATGACAATTGTAGGTGATTGAAGGTATTGTCATTGATGGAAACCTTGCAATCCTATGGCACCGGCAGGCACCAATACCCGCATACTCTACACCAGCAGATAGTTCATCGGCAGCGACAAAGATGATTACCAACACCCTAGCCGACAGGATTTTGATTATAGTATATTGTATTTAATTGTAATATATTTTTGTAAGTCGACATGGCATATTGTAATAAGACTCATATATAAGTATGAGATCTTGAAGATTATTTTGGACATACATATAGATGATAGGATGGATATGATGAGCGAATATTAAGGCAGATTTTAGAGTAAGGTTTATGGTTGTTGTATGAGCTTAAACCGGTACTGAACCTGGCATAGCAGATGTTTTTTGTAGTAGTACATCACATTGGATTTCCATAATCCATTTTGTAAGTTAGTGAGACTTCCTTTTGTAATTGAGCAGTGAGCTCTAGGCAGCTGGCCTTCCTACATGTGCAAGCACCACCTATTGTAAGTAATATCCATTCATTGTCCAGTGAGTGAATATTGTGGGTCACAAATCCCATCGAGGTTTTTCCCACATCGGGTTTCCTCACCAAAAATATTGTGTTATGGTGTGCTTTCTATGTTGTGTTTATTGTTCATATTTACTGTATTAATTCTTATTTAATGATACACTATTTTGGAATGCAATTTATTTAATAACGTTAGAAAATTTGTTAACCTGTTAGATACTGATTCACCGCCCCTCTCAGTATCTTTGGGAATCCTAACATAAGAAGGCTCATATTTATTGTATTGGTGAATCCAGTTGATCATTTTTATATTGATGAGAATATAGTTTGTTCTTGTCATTTTTTTGTCTCTCTTTTATGCTTTTCATTGTGCCCTTGATCTTGGCAAAATCTAACACCTTCAAATGAAGAAATAGAGCTCTTATGTATGAAACCCTAGAACTTAATTTCGACTTAATTCCACCTTTTGGTCAACCTAGGAATTTTCCAGCCAATCTTTTGGGGTTAAGTATTATAATATCATAGAATTGTGCTCCCAAAATTTTAGGAAAAAATCTGAGGATCATGTGCATTCCCGCCATGGTCCGGCCAACTTTTCACCAAATTTTCAAGGCCGCTAGATATGATGATATTAGAGAGAATCCCAAAGGCACAACTGATTTTGAGGTGTTTTGATATGTGAAATCGATCCTTAAAGGTCGAAATAAGACATAATTAGGGTTTATGATTAAATGATTTATTGGAGGAATAAAATAAAAAGGGGCAAACCTAGGGTAAAGGGCCCAATTTTATAATGTAGGGAGTGATGAAACATGACTTTAGATTTAATTAAATTCTTAAAGGGAAATTAAAAATGCAAGATGCAAGAAACACTAAGGCAGGTACTAACCTAAGTGTGAAATTGTACCACCCTAGCAAGGGTGTACAATTTACGACACTACACTTCCATTGAGGTTTTTTATGGTGATTTTGCTTCTTTGGTACAGGCGGAACACGTTCACCATACCCAAGTCCTATTTTGTCTTTTACAAATTGTGAACGAAGTTTTAGGGGTTCTATGATACCTTCTTGGTGCTTTCCAATAGGTCATTTTCCTTTGTATCCCATTCATTGCATGTGTAGACACCTAAAAATGTCTCATTGATCATGTACTAATTATTCCTCTAAATTGATTAAATAATTATTTAATTAAGTTAATTAATCTTACTCTTCTAATTTCATATTTCCTCATCATCTTACTAATTATTCTATTTTAATTCTATCATCGTTTTATCATTTAAACCATTGTTTAACTGTTAATTAAATATTTATAATCTTTCAATTTAAATCATCTTTATTATTTAAATAAATTCATTTTCAATTTCTATCTCTATTTAATTAATCATTTAACCCTTTTCTAAATATTAATTAAATATTATTATTTAATTAATTATGATTTAATTCCTTTAATTTAAATAATCTTTATTATTTAATTAAATTCAATTTCTAAATAATTAAATAGTTTCTTTAAATTATTTAATTAGCTAATTAATTCTTCAATTCCAAATCCCCAGATTCTAATTTCATCTAATTTCGTTTAAATTTCATATTTCTTCTAATTTCATTTAATTTCATTTAATTTCATTAATTCTCCAAATTCTTCTAATTTCTCCTACTTTCGAATACATGTGCATGATTTCAAAAATCAAATTGAATTCCAAAGTCAAGTTCTAAATATATTCAAATAATAAATTGAATTTAAAATAAATTCAATATTTGAATTAAATCTCATGCAAAGATTAAATTGAAAATCTAAGTTAAAGTTCAAGCACATGCTAAAATAATTAAATCAATTGTCTTTTCAATTCCTCTTTCTATCTTTTAATTAGCTTTTTCTAAATAAAGATTTCTTTGTCATCAATCAATTATCTTCCAATCATTCTTTTTCATCTTTCAATCGGCTTTTTCTCAATCAGTTAACTCCTATATCTATTCAATCTAATCAGTTCCACTTCCAAATTAGTAGTTCAACTATCAATCAGCATGTGAGCTCACCTGAGTTCCACCTCTTAATCAATCTATTCCACCTCTCAATCAATCTTCTCCAATAATCTATAAATTGAGCATTCAATCTCTATTTTCCTCTGAATCATGAACTTTGAATCTTTTTGTAGGTTGTCAGTGCAATATCTGAGAGCCACTATACCACAAAGAGGAAAAGAGCAATGGAAGCTATATGAAGCCTTGGAATAGGGGATTTTGATTGAATATTTACATTCCTATTTGATTGTTTGCATTATTCTATTGTTTTGTTTGTTTGAATTCTAATTAGGATAGGGATTCGTGATTTCCCTAGTATTCCTAGTTTGCTTTACATTAGATGAATTTATACATGCGATATTTTGGTGAACCCGACGTGAACTAACAATAATTTAACCTCATTTTTTCTTCTATGTATTCTTGCAGATCATACGGATTTTTTTTAATTTTTTTGTAGGTTTGTACGGATTTGCAGAACAAATTCCAAATCACGCAATCACGCTTACATCATCACACAATTGCATAGACAAGCTCACGCAATCAAGAAGACCAAGTTATGCATTCGTGCGGAACCCATCAAGCAAACACCTTTACAGGATCACACAATTGCTCTGTTAGGATCACACATTCATCAGGAATATTGTTGTTTTGTTTATTTTGTGTTATTTATTTTCTGCTCTTTGTTTTGTCAAATTTTGTATGAAATTAGGTAAATCTGAATATGGTTTATTTTTATTGCATGCTTAATTATGATATTTTATGGCACGTAAGGTGCAATTCAGAATTTCAGGTGCGAGGAGGATGAAAGAGAAAAGAAGACAAGCCAGATGCTATCAGCAAATCCTTAAAGTAGAAAAGAAGATACAAGATCTAGAGGATCAACCAACCATCGACAGATACAATAGCTTAGTTCTTTCTTATAGAGTGAAATGTGATTTGCTTAATATAGAGTGGATGATGAGAGATCTTGCTAGGGAATCACAATCTGTTTTGCAAGTTCCTGATCAGAATTAGCTTTCCTTTGTTTTTAGTTTTTGTTTTGTCTATCTTCGGATCACGCAGTCACTCTGTTAGGATCACATAATCATTCTATTAGGATCACGTAATCACTCTGTCATGATCATGCAATTGACCTAACAGAATTACACAATCGACCTTGCAGGATCACGCAATCGCTCAAGTATAATCACGCATTCATCTTAGTCATAGTTTATTTCTCTATTTTATGTAGGTTTTATTGTTGTGTGCAGCATGTGGCAAATTTATAGAGAGGATCAAATCTTTACTGAATCATAAACACTCATGTTCTCACACTTCAGTTTTGGGCTTAAAATTAACAATGGTTAAAATGGACATGCATGTTATAACACTTCAGTTTCGGGCTTAAAATTAACAATGGTTAAAATTGACATGCATGTATTCACATTTCAATTTGGTATTTTAAAATTGGCATGCACATGCGTATCTCACACCTAAATTTGGGTTTTAAAATGAACGTGAATCAGGATGCTCAATAGATTAACTCACATTTCATTTTCATAAGGCAAAGAACTTTTATTGTGTTTGGGGTGGACCTACTGTTGCATCAACTACCTTTCCACCCACCTTTGGGGTCTTGGGAGAAAGGGAGAAGGTGATAACAACGCCCAAATTTTTCATTTTAATAGTGAGATGTATCTTTAAATGGGGATTTCATCACCCCACAGAGGTACTATGAATTGGGATGCATTGGGGATATCATCTCTCCCAGCATACTCTCGAGCGGGTTTTTCGAGCTACTATATAAATATACTGGTCAGGCAGCTAGAGTGTTGAGTAAATTCGACGTATGTGGGGGCCTTCCCTGCACCAATAAGTTCAACTAAAGTCTCAAGTGGCTTTCTCTAGGAATTCATCATTGGATTGGGACCCCTCAAAATTTTACAATAAGAACCAACTTAGTAGCCCAAATCCTACATTCAATGATTCCAGAGGTGCAGATCATACCCCATAGATACCCCTCGTGCATCTTGCATTATGAGATAGAAATCCCTCGATGATAAGATCTTCAAATCTTTAGGGTAAAAGAGATTGGCATGCCTGAGAAGTGTGTGTTGTGGAGTGGAGCCAATGCTGCTAGACTCTCTATCTGTCTATCTTGTTTCAATATTTTTTGTGGGGGGCTCATTGAATGGTGTCCACTTTCTAGCCTAAGATTGTATTCTATGATTTTTTATGTATCATTGTACCAGACCAATATTGAGTCATCTTTTTGGGCTATTTCAGGCCCTATCTTACGTATCTCTGAATTTTTAGAATTGGTCTGAACACAGTTCAATCAGCAATACTTGTCTTCAAACAACTGTTCTCAGATTTGGACAACAAACTTGTCCTACACATAGAATTACTGGAAACAAAGTCCATTTTGAAACGTCAGACAGTCCTACAAACTCAAAATTTTATATACTTGTGACCATAGGTAGTCCTTGCATAGTCCTCATTTACATCCTTATTATCATCCATTTTCCTTGCATAGTCCTTGCATAGTCTTTATTTACGTCCTTATTATCATCCATACTCCTAGACTAGTCCTTGCATAGTCTTCATTTACATCCTTATTATCATCCTTAGTCCTACATAGTCCTTTCATAGTCTTCATTTGCGTCCTTTTTATCATCCTTTGTCCTAGTATAGTCCTTGCATAGTCTTCATTTACGTCCTTATTATCGTCCTTAGAAGTTTCATGGTCCTTATTTACCTCCTCATTATCATCCTCATATACATCCTTCAATTTAAGTCCTTGTCTAGACCTCATATACGTCTGTCTTAGTCCATCATCATTTGCATAATCATCCTAGAAATTCATAGCATACATCCTAAAGGGTCTCCCAGGTGATGGTTTTCTTCCCTTTGAGCAACTTAATCTAGTACCAAACAACAGTCAATGAGAAATCCTTGGCGGTTTAGGTAACTTGGCCTGGAAATTAAAGAGAAATGCACCCCATTATATAGGAGTCAAGTATGAGCTAAATTTAGAGTATAAAATTTCTTGTAGAATTAATAGAGAAATTGAGGCGGAACGTCTAAGAGAAGAACTTAAAAAACTTGCGTTACAAAAATCTCAAAATACTCAACAAGTCTCACATCAAGATCCTCAATAGAGAGTCTGGTCTAGTATTACATATTCCATATTTAGGTCTAGAGTCTTGCATTAGTGTTGTCTTGCATTAGGTTCTAAACCATCCTCATATAGAAGTCTTAAATGCCCGTCACAAGGTTGCAAAAAGCAAAAAGTATAATGGACCCAAATAGTGACTTGTCAGTAAATACAACTTGGAACATGGACATATCAACTAGTCAATAGTCAAATTCTCAGGAATGCCCACAATACATGAACTACAATAAAGTTTAATACACAAAGAGATTGAATCATCTCGACAGGACCCACATGTCCTTATGATCTTAGATGCTCTTATACATAATGATAGGGACAATTATCTCTCATTGTTATTACAAAATGGGGCCAAATTACCTAAAGATTTTGATATCACAACAATTTTACCACTGGGAAATACTCTAGGTCAAAACAACAATCAAATGCCACATATGACACAAATACAAGCGACGACCTCAAGTTTTTCTCAAAATACATCAACATCATATATACAAATAAATGACATTTCAAACTACTATTCGGGACGAGGCTCTTAGGGTTGAAGACACAACTACTATTCGGGACACCCCAAAAAAGGAACAGAATATCCCTGGTAAGGTTGATCCTCCCCCTAACCCTCCTCTAGAGGGTATGCAAGGTTTCATGGATACTATGGAGTGGCTTATAACTGGTTACAAGAAAGTTGTGGATGACAACAAAAAACTCGACAACAAAATTCAGATTTTGGAAACCATCAACACTGGGGAAGGGAAGACCATGGCTGATTACATAGAGGACCTGAAAAATACCATTGCTAAAGACGAAAAAATAAGAGACTCATTCAACCCCAGGTTTGAGAAAATAGAGAAAGATCTGCTGGAAAGGAAAAATCTTGCTGATGCTAATGATCAAACTATCTTGGGTACTGCCAGTAAAGTCGGCAAAATTGAGGAGTGTCTGAAGAGCATTGTTGAACAGAGTTTAAGCATTCTGAAGATTTTTGGTAGCAACACTAACACTCTCATTAGCAAACTGGATGAAGAGAAGGAGATCCTGGATATTGACCCAGACACTGAAGGTACAGGGGAAGCTCAAGGACCCAGAACCCATACCAGAGGCAAAAAGAAAGAAAAGAAACCTAATAAGGACCTGGAAGATCTCAGAGCTGTTGGGGCCACCTATGACCAACTGGTGAAAAAGGTGGAGGACCTGCTAAAGACTATAGCTGTGTAGCACTTTCCTTGTTTCTTTGTTGTTTTTATCTTAGCTGTCTTTTTGGTTTGCTGGCTTTTTTGCTAGTCATTTTGTAAGCGGTGCTTATGTACTAGACTTTTTAGTGTCTTATCTTAATCTCCTTTGTTAAAGGTTTTGGGTCCTGAAAACCTATTTTTCTAATTAATCAGAACAAATGACACTTCAAATGTGAATTCTCAATCAAGTGCATCATCCTCAATAATAAACGTCAGCGCACCATCACAAGCTATACCAATGATGTCAAGTATCTCAGTACCTATTCAAACACAAGTTCCTCATAAAACAAGTGCAACTCAACCTCCAATTTCCTATTCTATAGGATCTACATACAATCACCAGAATGTAAACCTAGGTTCCGCTAATACGATGAGTACAACTCAGTCAAACATGGGTTCACATATCACTTATTTCACATTACCTTGTGGAACTCATAACATGCAAAATTATAATTATGGTACCTTTCAACAACCTCCTAGTTATACTACCATGAATCCTTTTGTGGGAAAAATACATTCGCAAAGTCTACCTCTGACTCAAATGGATATTTTTTCCCAACAATTACAGAATCTAAAACAACAGATGACAACTATGCAAACTGGTAACGATAAAAAGAGCTACACAATGCAAGACTTGTGTTCTTATCCTTTTGATCACACATTATACATGTCACCTTTCCCACCACATTTTGAAACACCAAAATTTGATAGATATCAAGGGAAAGGTGATCCTAGAGATCACATCAAAGAGTTTTTTAAGACATGTATATGTTGGCAATAAGAAGGAGTTGATTATGTGTTGCATTGATGTTTTGTCATTGATGTCAACACTAGTTGTTATGATCGGTTAGCAGCAGACAAATTTTGGTTACCGGTAGGAGAACTAGTGTTACTGGTAGAAGGGACTATCAGTTGGATACTATCGACATGTTTGGATCAATGGAATATGTTTGGTTTGATGTTTATGGAGTATGTTTTGGTCAGTTGGTATTGACTTTATGATCAGATGCTATCATACACTCTAGTAAGCCTATACCGGTAAGGGTTTAAGGTTTTATCGGCAAAGATTTTACTGAGAATCTTTAACATGATGCATAAGTGGTATTGGTGCAGCTTCTAGATGGAATTCAGGATGCAGAAGGTGATCCTTGATCATGCCTTGATTGATTGGAGACAATGCTTTCACGTGGTGGACCCAAATTAGGTCTGGTACCTATCTAGATTATGAATCGATATCATGTAATGTGTTCTCTACACGTTACCAAGATGATTTATGGATTGGTTAATGTTGCTTTTGTCTAAAGCCAACATGGCATATCATTGTAATATGGATGTATGTAATGATCTTATTGTAATATCTTTTAGGTGACCGACCTAATTGGTTTAGGCCTTAGGGTTTGTATAAATTGATGTAAGATCTCATTGTAGATTATGGTCATGGTCAGGAAATGAAAAATCATATGCGAAGGAGATTTGGTTGATCATAGGTGATCAAATTGGGTTTATGTAAGAGGTCAAAGGCCTCTAGTATTGAGCTTAACTGAGATTGTAATCAAGCAAGGTAGATGATATCACTAGCATTTCATTCTTTTGGATTGTTGTCCAATTATATGGAGGTGGTTATAACCTCTCTATAGTTAGTGAGACTCCTTTGTAATGAGCAGTACGCTCTAGTCAATATGTCTTCCTGCATGTACAGGCCCCTTATTGTATCACATACTTTCTACAGAAGTATTATCTGACTGTGGGTAGGCTTCCCATCATGGTTTTTCCCTTTACCAAGTTTTCCACATACAAATCTTGGTGTTATGTGGTATGGTTGCATTGTGTTAATTATCTGTTTCATTCTTAAGTTTTATTTCTTACCGGTATCTGTTTATGTTATTCTGGTATTCAATGTTTGTTTATGTGCTCCGGTTAAAGGTTGTAAAGTGGTTTTCTTAATATAATCTATTGACAACTGATTTACCCCCCCCCCTCTTAGTTGTCTACTGGTTATTCTAATAGTATAGAGGTTGCAACTGAAGACACTTATCTAATGAGACGGTTTCCTAAAAGTCTGAGAGGCTCGGCCTTGGAGTGGTTTTCACATTTACCACCAACTGTCACATCATGGGGTGAATTAGTTGAACACTTCATTGCTAAATTCTCGCATAACATTGAAACCCTAGTCACTTTGATGGACTTATGTGCCGAAAAACAATACAAGAATGAAATATTTGCGTCCTTCATACAATGATGGAGATCTCTCTATAGGAGGTGCAAGACTATTATTCCATAAACAAAGCAAGTTGACATGTTCACATAAAACTTAATCCCTAAAACCAAGTACCTGATACAAATGCAATGTTTGAACACATTTTAACAAATCACTAAAAAAGCCCTAAAGTGTGAGAAAGGACTAGTAGAACAAGGTCTCATAAAATATGGCAATAACAACAACAAGGATAAAACCAAATTTTGGTCAAAAACCAAAAATGTGACCAACTATGGTGTTGTAGACGCCCGTACAGTGAACAAAACTCAACTGATTATGTCTTTACAAGGTCCAAGTCAATCATTTAATCTGCACAAAGAGAATAACACTGTCTCAACAAATGTAAACGTTGCGCAAACTATGAACACAAGATTTCCAAGGGTAAATTCTCCAAGAAGGAATTACACACCTCTAGGGGAACCTATTGAATCAACGTTAAAAAAGTTGATATAGGCAAACATGATCACATTACCAGAAGTAAGAGTATACAAACCAAGTCCTTTCAAACCTACATGGTGGAATGATAGTGATTTTTGTGACTATCATCGTACTAAAGGTCACAAAACTGCAAGTTTCTATAAATTGAAAAACTTAGTCCAAGACATGATCGATCAAGGTGACATCACGATTGATACCAATAAAACGTCAGCAAACATGAATCACACTATCTTTAAGGATCAATTTGTCAAACATGACAAAGGGAATGCATCTACATCAAGTACACAAGATAATACAACTAACTACACAAAAGTCTCGTACGACTATACTATTCATGCCATTAGCTCGGGAGATGTAGTAAATGATCATTCACAAGAAGAACTTGATAATGATGAGCAATATCAAGAGACTCACAATGATGGTAACCAAATTTGCATGCTGTCATAAGCACCAAAATATTATGAAGACAAGAATATTTGTCTTATGGACTAGGGACATGAAGAACCATTTCATTCGGGATGGTTTGAAGATGAATTTATAGCACATATCATAGATGTCAGACTTGCACATGATGACTATAGGGAGGGATACAACATAAACCTTGATAACACAGCATATGTTACACACAGTTCCTTCACAAGAGATGATACAATGGCTACAATAATGAAAACTCCCAGAGACAAAGACTATGCAGTAGTTACTCGCAGATCTAAAGTAACTTTACAAGGAGTACCATCAAACCCACCACCAATAGTAGGGACTTATAACGTTGTTGAGAAACTCGAGAAAACCCCGACACAAATATCACTCTTTTAACTATTACATATATCCCCAACTCATAAAGCTATATTGGACAAAGAACTTCAAGATTCAGTAGTGGACAAAAATATAGATAAAAATGCCTTCCAATCCATGGTGGGGAATTTGACACAAGGTACCCGCATTGCATTCACAGAACATGATATTCCTAGTGATAGACTTCTCCATAATGACCCACTACATCTAGAAGCTTACATACATAAGAGAAGAATCATAAGAGTACTTATAGATGGAGGATTCAGTCTCAACATTTGTACATTAAAGTTGGTTAAGGCATTGGGTTATTATGAGCTTTATATTAATTCTTCAAAGAAAATAAACATCAAAGCATATGATGATGAAGAGCATCCCTCAAAAGGTATAGTTATGCTACCAGTGCAAATAGGACCTATAACAACAGAGGTTACTTTCCAAGTGTTGGACAGAGAACTAGGGTACAACATGTTATTGGGTCACCCATGAATTCACACCATGAAAGCTATACCATCAACATTTCATCAATGTGTCAAATTCTCGTATAATGGCATTGAAATCACCATAAAGGGTGATCCAAATCCATTCCAATGTTATAATCACTTAAAGGCAAGTGTAGATAATCAAGTACCAATTAATCAAGAAGCACCATCACTACACAAATGGAGTCATTAACAATCATACAAACATAGAAGAATGTGCCTACAACATCTTCTTTGCAGATAAAAGATATTGGTTGTGGAGAATACTCTATTTCAAGTACCTCAAATGGAAAAAAATTATCTCTATCTCCTAGGTCTTTTGGGAAACCTCAAAATGCAATAATGAAACAAGATAAAGGAAAATAAATAGTCAGATACTCATATTCATCCTCTTTCATTAGGTGGGGTGATTTATAAGAATAATCTCTGAATGAAGATGTCAATCACTAGATATACAGAGAAGAAGATGGCATGACAATACGCAGATTACCTTTAGATCAGTATGGGAACGAATTCAAGATTTTACAAAAAAATGGGTATGATGGTACCACAAGCTTGGGGTTATAAAACCAAGGAAGATTAGAACCCATTGTACCAAACGACAATCCAAAGAATCAAGGGTTAGGATATAAACATGTACCAAATATAACAGAATCAAGACAACGTACATTGGATATACTAAACAGACCAAGGCTACCATCAAAGTACATATCTCAAAGTCAGTTGTCAACATGAGTGTTTCCCTCTTCATCTCAAACAAGAAAGAAAGTACCAACATCGCCTAGTGCGAAATCAAATGGTGAAGATATGAGACAACTTCTACAAGCACCTAGCATGGAATCACCCAACAATACAGTATCTGACACATCTGCACAAGAAAATATGGTAATAGACATAGGCTTAGCACTCGTAAATAAGCCTAATCCTTGGTTATTGTCAATACTTCTGCCAAGGAAAACAACTCAATCTCTACCCAATGAATCATATGAAGAAAAGATACAAAGACTTATACCAGGTTTAAGAAGGGTAACCCCCATACAAAGGAGGCCCGCCAATCTACAACAAAATCAGATGCAAAAACAAGAGGAGATAAGTGATACAACCTCAGAAGTTGAAGCATACATAGAAAGTGAGACAAATTCTCGTGACTATGAGTTTCTATCTAATTATGATTCCAGCCCATGAACAATTGACATGATAAGGTATCATAAATCGCCTATAGAGGATGAAAATGTTAGGTCCTAGAGACAACTTAGAGGGGGGTGAATCAGTTGTCCAATAAATTCAAACCAAAATTAACTTAACTAGAACTTAATGCTTAATGTCAGTAAACCAAACTTTATGCCGGTAGACAGTTTTATCAGTTAATTGCAGTACTGGTAAAGATTAATGCACGAAATAGAAAGACAATAACATCCACAACACATAATACAAATATTTGTACGTGGAAACCCTGTAAGGGGAAAAACCATGGTGGGAAGTATTACCCACAATCAGATGATACTATTGTAGATAGTATGTGTGTACAATATGGAGTCTGCACATGCAGAAAGGCCAGCTGCCTAGAGCTCACTGCTCAATCACAAATGGGAGTCACACTGACTACAATTGGATGATTAAATCCAATGATAATGTACTGCTCAAAATAGCATCTTTATATGCTGGATTCAGTGCCGGTTAAGCTCTGATATGCCTTCTTCAAACATTCCTTCAATCTTCAAATGATGTCTACGTGTATAGCTCTGCTTCTTTTCACATATTGTCATGCCCAAACTTTTGGGCAAAAACACAAACAAATTTTTATTTTTTTTCACACTTAAATATAAGTAACCCTAGCTTAATAATTGTGACAACTCCACAAATTGTTCCAAATGAAACCTTATTTAACATTATAAGGAAAATGGGTTTCTAAAGAGATCGATGAATTAAAGTTTAAATAGAAACCTAAAGTTTCGATAAAACTCATAGACGATAAAATCAAAATATTACTTATGTAACAATTACAATAACTCTAATAATCAAGAGATCAAATTAACTAAATAAGGGTACTATTCAATTCACTCAAAAGTCCCCTTTTTTTTTCAGTTGTGTTTATTAGTAATTAATTAGATCCATTTCTTCTAAATAGACTTTAACATAATTACTAGGTTCAATAACAATTATTTATTAAATAAATATCAAGTTTTCTCCATCCTGTTATTACTTCCTTCCTTAATAACTAAACTAAATATGGCTTCTATTATTCCAACACTATTACTATTTCGTTGTATTAATATTATCTAGCTGAGCAAATACAATTAAAGTATCAAACATCGTTAAGATAATTAAATTATCTGATAAAAGTCTCCACCTGGGTTGATAAGGTTCGCAAGGTTTAGGCCATTTATTTTATTTCAGAGGAAATATTTTATGCCCCTACAATATCCCCTTAAATTAATTATTCAATTAACTATGTTAAATTATTCCATTTATTTATTAAAAAAACCATTTAGAACTCCAAAATGTAATTATAAAATTTAAATACAAGTTGTTATGTATTACTTCTTCCCAACACCAATTATTAAGTATTTTGTATTCATTATCACATTACCTCTTGCTTTAAATTCAATCGATTAAACCTTTTAAAATATATTTATCCAAATATGCTAACTATAAAGTTGTAGAAAAATTCATTATATTTTCCATTAAATTCCAACTTCAAAATAACTCAAGTTGAAAAGAATAAATCACATCGATATGGGCATATTTATCTTCTAAAATAAAACTCTTCCATATAACTAAAATGTTAGGTTACATTGAAAACCTAATTTAAAATAACATAAATTGCTCTTTCAATATATATTATTCCCTTTTTTTTTTTTTCTTGGAATACCCTAACCCCACTGGGTTAGGGTTTCGTATTTATTTATTTTTTTGGTGTTGCAACGAGGGCCGAGCGATGAACAATGGCAGAGCATTTTTTTTTAAAGAGCGGCGAAATGAAATGGAAGGCAGTGGCCATGAGGGGGGGCTCCCCATAGGGACGACCGTAGCCGAGCCCTGCGGGTCGCTTCCCACGGTGGCGGCCTTGGTCGCCGCTGTGAGGCGCGGCCCGTAGCCCCGGCGGTGCCGTCACTGTGGGGCACTGCCCACAGCGGAGGGGGGTCGCCCTGCGGGAACATCCGCAGGGGCTGAGCCCCTTTTCCAAGGTTCTTCTAATTTTCTTTTTTTATTTATTTTTTTTTTTTTAATATTAAAAATGTAATTTTATTTATTTATATATTCATGCACAAACATATATTGAATATATAAATATATTTTAACTATATATATATATATAGGATGTTTATTGAAATTTAGAACTATCTCCACTATGCAATATGTATTTTTTTTTTCTTTTTTAAACTTTTTAACAGTTTGATCTAAATATTCAGATTTAATCCCTTGTAAAAAAAAAAATTTAAAGAATTAAATACCATAAATCCGAGATAGCCTATTTAACTGTAGATTTAATTTCTGCAATTAATTAACTAACAGAGTTAAGCAACTATATAGATATGTTAATTTTAAAAAATTAGATAAACCATTTAATTCCAGATTTTAATTTCTGCAAACAAGTAAAATGACAGAATTAAATAAAATTAAAACATCAACTATATTTAGATTAGAAAGTAATGAAGTAAATCTTAGGAATAGACATGTTATATTTCTTTTTGTTTGATTTATTTTCTGCAAGTAACTAAAAGGAAATGACAGAGTTTAATACCTTTAGCAATCTCATTAATTTTAGAATTTTTTTTGTCTATTCTTAGAGATATGCAAGAGGAAAATAAACAGAGCTTTTTATTTTCAGAATAAACATGCATGCAAGCATTAAAATTTTAAGAACAATGCAAACTGATACTCAACAGAATCTTTTCATTTATGCAATATTAAATTAATAGAAATAATGTATTTATTTAAGGCATTTTTAGAATACAATATAGACATTATTACAAGAGGGTGAAATACCCAAACTAGTCCCTCATTCCTATTAAATGAGGACTTCAATTAAATTAGATGCATCTTCTTTCCTAAATAGGTACAACATATAGTTTCCTTTTACATTTTTGTAACTTATAATATCAATTACTCCATTTCCAAATCTTTTTCTGCAAACAATTAAAAATAGCAACTTCTACTTGCCCTTTTCTTTTCTTCCAACCACCTGCAAATAAATCAAAATACTATAACCATGGAGTGCTCACCTCCCAGCCTAGGCTAACTAGTAGCCACCCCCGAGCTCAGAGAACCAAGCCCTAGATAGGTAACACAAATGCAAACACAAAAGACAAGGGAAAACACAATCTCGAACACAATCCCAACCCAGGCTACACTGCACCACACATTCGTGATGTCTTTTCAAGGGTGGTAGTGGACCAAGTACCCTGAGGAGACTGCAAGTATGGAAAAACATATAGCCACCTCATGGCAAACCAAAACATATAGCCACCTCGTGGCAAACCAAATACATCAAGTATTACAACCCCACATTCCTTATGCCCCCCAAGGCATTCATGCCTTATTTCCCTCCTTATGACCCCCAATGCATAAACAAGCCATGTAGCAAGGGTCACATAAAATCCCTTGTGATCACTCTCATAACGAGAGCCTCTCACTCGAGGGCTGTCACTTCTACCACCCACAAGACATCCTCTCTCCCAAGAGTAGGAGGTCTTGATTACTCCCAAAACACATAAATTGCATAATCATAAAACACCAAATAAATTTCCAAGGAATACATGCAAGGCAAACTAGCCTTTAACACAAGCAATTCTTTCAATTCAATATGCAATAAGAAAACATTACAAGAAAGGTAGAACCAACCTTAAACTGCCCAAGGGTATGCTAGTTTTGTTGGGGATGAGCAGCCCAATTCCACAAGTCTTTTCTTTCTACACTTAGTCAAATTTCTCAATCCCAAATCTATCTTTTTCTTTTCAAAAATTATTTGTCTCCAAAAATGGAGAGTGGGTGATTACCCACTAATTTTCTAATTCTTTCTTAAGAAGCCCTTTGTGAGAGTTCTCACAAGTTTCTAAAAAACTAAAAAGGAAGGTAAGGTAAAATGGAAAAGGGAACTTCTCATTCGAAAAGGAAGGTTTACAACTTAGTTCAAGTCTTCTAATTTCAATTTTCGCACAACTTAGAAAAGTCACTTTTTAGGGTGTCTAAAAGGTCACATGGGAGTTGAAACATGCCTAAAATTACTCCTAACCCTTAGGTATACCTTATGGGCTTTAGGAAACCCTAATAAACTACCCCTAGGAGTCCATTTAACCCTTTTTAAACCCCTCTGAAGTTAATTTTCGGGTCAAACCTAAGTTGACTACCCCAAAGATTCTCTACCTAAGGCAATTATGGAATCACATTAAATTTAATTGAAAAAGCTATAGTTAAACAATTCCCTCCAAGAGACAAATTTAAAAACTCAAACATAAATCAACACGTGTCAAGTGACACAAAGAAAATACTTTTACAAAATTGCACATGAAATCTTGTCTCTTGTTGGATTTAAATAAATCAAATAAATAACATTTAACACACATGCATCATTTACTATTATGAATAAAATACGACACAAATGGGGTGTTGTCTCTCCAAATAGACAAACCTTGGTTTTACGAACATACATAGGTCTACGTTTGGTTCTCCATAATATTTACATGGTCACATGGATATCTTTTCCTGCACCACTCAAATACACATTAGTAATTTCCAATAACCTCGTATAATATTAAACACATGAATTAGAATACACATCAAACACTTCGCATACAATTTACATTTGAACAATTCAATATATCTCATATCCAAATAAATCCACATAAGCAATTATCATAATTCTCATAATTTTGGTCCACACATAAAACATACATCCTAATTCTATCATCATAATAAAGTCCTTTAAATCCAATAATGACATACATCATCCCCAATTTATCCTATTCTAAAATCATATAGAGTTCTATATCATAAAGCATATAAATGAAGCATCAACATTCATCAATGTTATCCAAATCATGGAATCATATAAGTTTTAAATCTAGACATAGCTGACATACGTTAAATCACGATTATCCAATCAATGGATCTTTTAGGATTTCAAATTCATAACACATCAAAATGTACACCACAAGGTGCAATAACTCTATAACTTGGTTCAATTACTTTTCTCACCAATCTATCTGTCTAACACAGTCCATTCTATTGAATTATAAAGCATTTATTAATAGGGTCAAACATGGTCAACTAAGTTAATCAAAGCTTGGTTTGGGGAAGGCATTACACATATACCTTGTTACAATCCTTTTTCCAGTCCTATATCAATTCCATATCAATCTCATAAATGAGATCTTATATTTATACCATAACCTAAGACCAATTTAGTAGGTCGGCTCACTAAAGATATTACAATAGAAAAAATATGTGATGCATCATGTAGGATCAACGCATTTACAATAATAATAAATCATCTCCATAACATGTCGTGATGATCTGGAATAGATATTCTTGGCAATGCATAACCTAGACCTATTTGCTGGTAACAACAAATATGCAAACCCGAATAGATCAATAACCAAATCGCCAAAACCAAGTGATCAAATAATGTCTTCGACATAACCAGGTAGTCTCCAAGTCATTCCAAGTACTGGTGAACAATATAACCTATTGATGAACCAAATACCAGTGATTGTGCATAAGTCACTGACTTGCCGGTGAACATAACCAAAGATCTCCAAGTGTTGATAAGTGTGACAAGTGTTAACAAGTGTTGACATCAATGACAAAACCATATCAACATATCCAAAATACCAACAGAAAATATACCAAGTCCCTCAAATAACCAGGTATGCATGTTATCAAAATCTATTACAATAGAAGGGAGTAATGAATTACCCCTTGTACACTCACATTTGATTGATTGGGGACAAGAAGGAAAACCAACTCTAGATTGGTTTGAGAACAATGAAGCTATTGCAGAATTCTTTAGCATCAGAGAAGGATTTCCACAAGGTGATCACAAGGAAGGATTTGTTGTAGACCTGGATAGAACATCATACTTTGGAGAGGAAAATGCCTCTATAACAGAATATATGGATCAAAGTGACCGTAATGGCAAGAGTGAGTTAGATAACCTCCCTATTGAAAAAGAGAATTCAACATTACTCATGGAAGAAACTAAAGAAGTAAATATAGCGAAGGAAAAGTTGTACATAATATCCACTTAGCAAGATCATTGAACCAGGAAGAAAAGGAGAAATTCATATAGTTTTCAAACAGCGTCCTATCAATTTCAGTTGGTCCTATGTGGATATGCAAGGCTTGGATCCAGAATTGGTGTTAAATCATTTACCATTGCTACCAGGAATTAAACCATACAAACAAAAGCTAAGAAAGATGCATCCACAAATTGCATTACTGGTCAAAATAGAACTCCAAAAGTTGTTGTATGTGGGCTTCATTCGACCTATTGATTATGCGGAATCGATATCCAATTTGGTACCTATGACTAAGCCCACTAGGGGAATAAGAATTTGTACCAACTTCTGAGATCTAAACAAAGAATGTCCTAAGGATGATTTCCCATTACCCAACATAGATATGATAGTTGACTTAACTGTTGGGAATGAAATGCTTTCATTAATGGATGGCTTCTCAGGATACAACCAGATTAGGATTGCACCAGAAGATCAATGCAAGACGACATTTACATGTCCATGGGGGACATACTACTAGAACATCATGTCATTTTGTCTTAAGAATACAAGAGAAACATGTCAAAGGGGTACAACGACACTATTTCATGACATGATCCACAATATAATGGAAGATTATGTGGATGATCTACTGGCTAAAACATAGACAAGAGAAGGTCATCTTGAAGTCCTTGCAAATATATTTGATCGATTAGAGCCATACAATGTCAGGGTAAACCCAAAAATATGTGGGTTTGGTGTAACTACAGGAAAACTTTTAGGGTTTATTGTGTCTAATAGAGGAATTGAAGTAGATCCTACAAAATTCAAAGCAATCATGGATATGTAGCCTCCATCAACACTTAAGCAGTTAAGAGTGTTACAAGGAAGACTATAGTCCATAAGGAGATTCATAGCACAACTGGAAGATAAATGCCATCCATTCCAGTATTTACTCAGAAAAGGAGTTACCTTCCAATGGAAAGAACAATGTCAAGAAGCTTTCCAAGCTTTAAAAGATTATCTTCTGAATACTCCAATGTTAGTTCCACCTACTCCAAGAAAACCCCTATTACTATATATATCGACAACAAACTCATCTTTAGGAGCCTTTTTGGCACAACATGATGATCAAGGAAAGGAAAGAGAAATATACTATATAAGTAGAACCTTAATTGGATATGAGCTTAATTACACTCCTATAGAACGAGCATGTCTAGCAGTGATTTTCGCATCTTAGAAACTTAGACATTATATGCTGAGTCACAAAGTACAACTCAGCACACTTTGATCCACTCAAATATTTGTTAAGAAGAGAAATTTTGGGTTCACCAAAATGTCGCATGTATAAATTCATCTAATGTAAAGAAAACTAGGAATACCAGGGAAATTACGAATCGCTATCCTAATTAGAATTCAAACAAACAAAACAATAGAATTGGTGCAGGAGCACCTAGTTTTGAGTACATTTTCTAGTTTTTGGTTTGTTATTATTTATTTTGGTTTAGTTTTTTGAATAATGGTCTACTCATAGGTCCACATGTGTGTTTGATATGCATTTAGAGCATGAATATTAATTGGATCATGTATTTACTCAATTTTGGCTTTTGAGCCCTTATAAGCCTAAAATGGCATAAACGTGCATTTTGGCATCAAACATCTTCAAAAGCCTTATTTGGCATTGAGACATGTCATGTTAGTGGTTTTAAGTCATCCTAGGTGGTTTAGAATGAGTGACAATGCATAAAATGCAAAAATGCACTTTTTGGCAAAAGTTGTCAATGTTGCTCGACAACATTTTACAACTTTGAGCAACTTTTTGAAAGTTTCAAAAAATCGGTGGTTGGGAAACTGATGGAGAGTTGGTTAGGCTCTAAACGGCATATAAATTCTTTGTGGATGAATTTAATGGGGTGGGTGAACACCTTGAGAAAATTGTAATACATTTTGAAGACCTTTTTCAAGTTTTAACTTGCATTTTTCTCAAATTGTGAGCAGTTGTCTGTACTTCACGGATTGATTTATACATGTCTTTGTAGTGCTGAGGAGGCATTTGAGTTTTTTTTTAGTGCATGTTTGAATTAAGTTTTTCATTTTATAGTTCTCTCAGCCTGAGCAAGGGTTCTAGAGGCCCAAACATGGTTCCAGCTTGAAGTCCTTTGATTTTTGCTCAATAACCCTTGGGACTTGAGCCATGGAACCTTTTTAAAGTGTATATAAGCTTTGTTTTGGTTTGGAGGTCATGGAGATCCCATTGGACATCATTTCCTAAGAAAGCTTAGTCATAGCCGGTTAGGAAATGATTGAAATTTTGCAAGTGCTTACAGGGATGATCAGGTTTGAAGATGCCTTGTGTTTGGCATGAATAAGTGAGGTGTGGAAAACCAGGGAAGACAATAAACCCTTGGAGGAAGACCAAAAAGACCCAAAAAAACCTTCAAATATGCCAATTTTGGGTTTCATACCTATACGGATAGACCTGGTTTCCTCAACTGGTGAATCTCAAAGTTCATCCAAAAGGGTACTTAGATCATAAATATTTTTTCTTGGTTCTTTGAGAAAATTTTGAGTAATTCCAAAAAAATCGGTTAGGTAGGGCTAATTGGGGGCTCTAGGGCTACTATGCCTAGAAAATAGGAGAAAGAGGGAGCGATGGAGAAGTGAATGAAACCCAAACACAAAACTAGTTGATTGGCTTGGAAAAACCTTAAGGATGCCTACTACAACTCCTGTAAGCATATGTTAGAAGTTTGATAGATTGAGGTTAGATTTACCCCTGTGAATCTCAACCATGTCTGAGCAGTCAGTGAGCACGTTTTGATTGGGAGCACTCCTATAGAGTTTGAATGTTTTAATTGGTTGATAGACCCATGTAGAGTGAAGGGATCCCACTAATACATCACTCAACTTCCTATTGGAAAAGATAGACTCTCTTTGAGTACCCCTCCCCATCATAGTGGTATCAGAAAAACCAAGATTTGGGAAGAAGCCAATACATAATAGAAATTGAGTCAGTAGGAGAAAATAGCCTAAGGATGGTGACCAATGCTGAGTTAGCCAAGAAGGTAGAAGATCAAGAGGAAGATAATAGACTCCTCAAGGAAATATTACTAAAGTTGGAGAGCAAACTAGACGCAGTTGAAGACAAGGCTGAGAAAGTGACAATTAAGGTCAAAGAAGGGAAGGGTAAAGAAGTAGTAGAAGAGGATAGCACACCTAAACCAAATCCTATTCTATTTGAAGAACCTTTCCTTAGATAAATCAAATCCTTAGGAGGAAAATACTTAGAAGGAGTGCCACTTTTTTATGGAAAAATGGAACCAAAGGTAGTCATGGAATGGATTGAAAGTTTGGAGAATCACTCTAAATGTGATGGGATTAGTGAGGCACAAAAGGTGAAGGTAGATGAATCTAGATTGAGAGGAGCAGACTTGACTTAGTGAAAATTCATCCAAGAAGAGAGGGAAAAGGAGGGTAAGAACCCAATAGCCACTTGGAAAGGAAAGCTAGCCAAGATGAAATAAGCATATATCCCTAAAGGTTATGAGATCCAACTGCACAAAAGGAGACAAAACTTGAGATGAAGAGACTTAGACGTGAGCAGCTACACTAAGGAATTTTAGAAGTTGTGTCTGAGATCCAAGGTGGTGGAAGATGAAAGCATCAAGGTAGCCATATACTTGAATGGACTGCGATGTAATATTCAAGAAGAATTGAGTTTTTTATGTCCTAGTACCGTTCACAAGTGCTATCAATTGGCACTCAAGGTGGAAGAAAAGAGAAAAAAGAGACAAGAGCACAACAATAGAGGCAGAGGTAGGTGAAGAGATGGCAAAGGTCAGAGAGGTAGATTTGGTGGAAGAAGTGTAGACCAAATATCCCAAGGAGAATCCAAGTTGGTTGAGAAAAGTGGCGATTCCAATAGCAAGAGCAGCTATAGAGGAAGGGTATCTAGCAAATCTAGTAGAGGAAGGTCTAGTGGATCAGGAAGAGGGTCCTATTTCACCACAATGAAGTGCTACAATTTCCATCAACTTGGACACCTGACCTATAGATGTCATGAGAAGTCTTCTTCATCCCAAGGAGGTGAGAGGAGACTAAATTATGCTCAAGAAGATGCAGTAAACATGAAGGCATTAGAAGTAAGTTTAGATTCAGAGGTTGGAGAGAATCATATGATAAGAAGAGTCTTGATTAAAGAACCGGTTAAGGAGGAACCTATCCAAAGGAGATCCTTGTTTAGGATAAAATGCAAGATCATGGGAAAGGTATGTAGAGTGGTGGTGGATTTAGGATCCATAGATAACATAGTGTCAGAGGAAGCAGTGAGTAAGCTCAATTTACCAAGAATACCACATAGTGATCCTTATAGGGTTACATGGCTCAACAAGGGGTAGTATGTTCTTGTGAATGAACAAACATGAGTGGAGTTCACTATAGGAGGCTACGAGGACATAATATTGTGTGACATCTTTCTCATGGATGCTTGCCACCTACTCCTAGGTAGGCCATGGTAGTTTGACAGAAAATCAATACACCATGGAGAGAAGAATGCTTATACTTTTCAAAAGGATGGAATCACCTACAAAATTCAGTCAATAGGAGACCAAGAAGAGGGAAGATCAAAGGGTTCTAATGTGCTGCTAGTTGGTGAGAAATATTTTATGAACACACTCAAGGAAGGAGGAGTGGGGTTTTCCATTGTTGTAAAACCAAAAGAAGACAGTAAAGAGAAGAAAGTATACATTCCCAAAGAAGTGCAATAGGTCCTAAATAAGTTTAAGGACATTGTCAGTGATGTAACACCAGCAACTTTGCCTCCTTAACGTGCCATAAGCCACCAAATTGATTTCATACCTGGAGCTTCATTTCCCAATAAGGCATCTTATAAAATGACACTAGATCAGAACAAGGAGGTATCCAAGAAAATACAAGAACTCTTAGAAAATGGACTACTAAGAAAGAGCATCAACCCATGTGTAGTACCCATCATTTTGGCCCCAAAGAAGGGAGGTACTTGGAGACTTTGCACTGATTATAGAGCTATAAACCGGATTACCATCAAGTATAAATTTCCCATTCCAAGAATTGAAGATTTGATGGATTGTTTAGGATGTGTTGAATACTTCACCAAGATAGACTTCAAGAGTGGCTACCACCAAATCAGAATCAAGGAGGGAGATGAATGGAAGATAGCCTTCAAGACCACAGAAGGACTCTATGAATGGCTTGTCATACCATTTGAACTCACAAATGCTCCTAGCACATTCATGAGACTCATGAATGAAGTACTCAAGGACTATATTGGTAAATTTGTTGTTGTTTACTTAGATGATATCTTGATTTTTATCAAGTTTAAAGATGAACATCTTAAGCATATAGAAATTGTACTGAGGAAACTATGTGATAAGCAACTAACCATCAATTTAGAGAAATGTGAGTTTAAGAAATGGGAATTGATATATCTTGGGTTTTTCATCTCAAGAGGTGATTTGAAGATGGATACCTCTAAGGTGGAAGCCATAATCAGTTGGCCTACACCTAAGACAACAAGTGAAGTAAGAAGTTTTCATGGTTTGGCACAATTCTATAGGAAGTTCATCAGAGTATTTAGTGAGATATGTGCACCCATGCTTGATACAATCAAGGGAGGTATGAAAACCAAGTTTCATTGGACAAAGGAAGCACAAAGAGGATTTGATCTCTTGAAGACAAAGGTGGCTACTCAACCAGTACTTATTCTTCCAACCTTTGACAAGCTCTTCACCATTGAAAGTGATGCAAGCAACATAGTGGTTGGAGCAGTTTTAAGCCAAGACAATACATCGATTGTATTTTTTAGTAAGAAGATCAATGATGCAAATAAAAGGTATTCCTCTTATAATTTGGAGTTGTATGCACTTGTTAAATCTCTTAGGAAATGGAGGCATTATTTGTTGCCTAAGGAATTTGTGGTTTATACTAATAATCAAGCTCTTAGCTTCCTTAATTCTCAAGAAAAGTTGAATCATAGGCATATTAAATGGGTAGAGTATTTGCAGTCATATATCTTTACCATTAAACACAAGAAAGGACAATGTAATAAAGTAGCTGATGCATTAAGTAGAAGGTTGCTAGCAGTGCAAGAAGTGCAACTCAAAAGTATTGGAGTGGATAGTTTCAAGGATTTGTATGAAGATGATGCAGACTTTGCTTCTACCTACAAGGTTTGCCAAGAGTTTGGAAACCATTTTCATAGTGAATATGCAGATTACACCTTACAAGATGGACTTTTGTTTAAGGGAGGACAGCTATATGTACCTAAAAGATCTATGAGAGAAAATTTGAGGCAAGAGAAGCACAATGGATGCCTAAGTGGACATTTTGGTTTGAACAAGAATTTGGAACTTCTCCAAAGATTCTACTATTGGCCTAAGATGCAAAGAGATTTCAGGAAATATGTGGAACAATGTGTGTTTTTCCAAAGAGCTAAAGGTACCTCTTCCAATGTTGGTCTTTATCAGCCTTTATCTATCCCAAACCGGCCATGGGAGTGTGTAAGTATGCATTTTGTTGTTGGTTTGCCTAAAACCAAATCAGGTTTTGATAGTATCTATGTTGTGGTAGATAGATTTAGCAAGATGGCCCATTTTATTCCATGTAAGATCACTCATGATGCTAGTCACATTGCTCACTTGTTTTTCAAGGAGCTTATTATAATTCATGGTTTACCTATCAGCATTGTATCAGATAGAGATGCAAAGTTTATTGGTCATTTTTTGAAGACTTTGTGCCAGAGATTGGGTACTAACTTGTTTTTCAGTTCATCCTATCATCCCCAAATGGATGAGGTGGTCAATAGAAAACTTGGAAACCTTCTTAGATACCTGACAAAGGAGTATGGACAAGCTTGGGATTAGATCATCCATCAAGCTGATTTTGCCTACAATGACAGTGTGAATAGGTCCACCTGTAAAATCCCTTTTGAGATTGTGTATGGCCTTCATCCTAGAGGTGTTTTGGAGCTCAAAGATGTTGGAAATATGGGAAAGTAGAGTGGACATGCTTTGGACATAGCTCAATCCATGCAAGAGGTTTATGAGTAGGTTAGGACAGACCTAGTAGACACCTCCCAAAGAATCAAAGAAAAAGTAAATGAGAATAGAAAAGATGTACAATTTATAGTTGGGGACATGGTCATGGTTCACTTGAACAAAGAAAGGCTTCAGAAAGGTGTCCCTAGTAAGCTTCAGATGAGGAGGATTGGTCCTTGCAAAATCTTGGTGATGTATTGCAACAATGCTTACAAGTTAGACCTACCCGGTGATATGGCTTTATCTCCCATCTTCAATGTTGCCAATCTGGTATAGTATAAAGGCACACTTCCAAAACAAGGTAGTAGAATCTCAGAGGTCTCTCAATCACTTTCAGACCTGCCCTTACCACCTGCACCCATTCCACAAGCTGAGAAGGTGTTAGACTCCAGAGTTCTCAAGCAAACAAGGCATACCGTCTATATGAAGCACTTGATCAAATGGCACCACCTTTCAGCATCTGAGGCTACATGGGTACCTAAGGAAGACTTTTCTAAGCTTGGAGTTCCCCTTTCTTTTTTTCCTTAAAGGAGTCACTTGACTTCTTTCTCTTTGGGGGAATATGGTGCAGGAGCACCTAGTTTTGAGTACATTTTCTAGTTTTTGGTGTGTTAGTATTTAGTTTGGTTTATTTTTGTGAATAATGTTCTACTCATAGGTACACATGTGTGTTTGATATGCATTTCGAGGATGAATGTTAATTAGGTCATGTATTTACTCAATTTTGGCTTATGAGCCCTTGTAAGCCTAAAATGGCATAAACGTGTATTTTGGTGTCAAACATATTGAAAAGCCTTATTTGACATTGAGACATGTCATGTTAGTGGTTTTAATTCATCCTAGGTGATTTAGAATGAGTGACAATGCATAAAATGCAAAAATGCACTTTTTGGCAAAAGTTGTCAATGTTGCTCGACAACATTGTACAACTTTGAGCAACCATTTGAAAGTTTGAGCAAATCGGTGGTTGGGGAATCAATGGAGAGTTGGTTAGGTTCTAAATGGATTATAAATTCTTTTTGGATGAATGTAATGGGGTGGGTAAATGCATTGAGCAAATTATAATATATTTTGAAGACCTTTTTCCAATTTTAACTTGCATTTTTCTCAAATTGTGAGTAGCAGTCCGTACTTCATGGATTGATTTATTTACTATTCTCCCATGATTGATTTATACATGTATTTTTAGTTCTCAAGAGGAATTTGATTTTTTTTTTAGTGCAGGTTTGAATTAATTTTTTGATTTTATAGTGCTCTCGGCCTGAGCAAGGGTTCTAGAGTCCCAAACATGGTTCCAGCTTGAAGTCCTTTGAGTTTTTTTCAATAACCCTTGGGACTCAAGCCATGTAACCTTTTTACAGTGTATATAAGCTTTGTTTTGGTTTGGAGGTCATGGAAAGGCCATTGGACATCATTTCCTAGGAAAGCTCAGTCATAGCCTGGTTAAGAAATGATTGAAATTTTGCAAGTGCTTGCAGGGATGATCAGGTTTGAAGATGCCAAGTGTTTGGAATGAGTAATTGGGTTGTAAAAGAGCCTTTTTGGAAGTTTGGAGGTATGGAAAAACAAGGAAGACATTAAACCCTTGGAAGAAGACCAAAAAGACCCAAAAATCCTTCAAATATGTCATTTTCGGGTTTTGTACCTGTACAGACAGACCTGATTTCCTCACCTGGTGAATCTCAAAGTTCATCCAAAGGGGTACTCAGATCATAAATTATTTTTTGTGGTTCTTTGAGAAAATTTTGAGTAATTCCACATAAAACAATTAGGTAGGGCTAATTGAGGGCTCTAGGGCTACTAGGCCTAGAAAATAGGAGAAAGAGGGAGAGATGGAGAAATGAATGAAACCCAAACACAAAACCAGTTGATTGGCTTGGAAAAACCTTAAGGACACCTGCTACAACCCCTACAAGCATATCTTAGAAGTTTGATAGATTGAGGTTAGATTTACCCCTGTGAATCTCAACCATGCCTGAGTAGTCAATGAGCACATTTTGATTGGGAGCACTCCTAGAGAGTTTGAATGTTTTGATTGGTTGATAGACTAGTGTAGAGTGAAGGGAACCCACTAATACATCACTCAACCTCCTATTGGAAAAGGATAGACTCTCTTTGAGTACCCCTCCCCATCAAGAATAATGTAAATAATCAAATAGGAATGTAAATATTCAATCAAAATCCCCTATTCGAAGACTGCATATAGCTTTCATTTCTCTTCTCCTTTTCGTGGTATGGTGGCTCTTAGATAATGCACTAGCAGACTGCAATTGACACAAAGATTCAAAGTCCGTGATTGTTAAAAATGGAGATTGAATGCTCAATTTATAGATTATTGGATGAGATTGAATGAAAGGTGGAACAGATTGATCAAGAGGTGGAACCCAGGTGAGCTCACATTCTGATTGATAGTTGAACTGCTATTTTGGAGGTGAAAAAAAATAGATTAATTGAGTCAACTGATTGAGAAAAAGTTGACTAAAGGATGAAAAAAGGTGATTTGAGGAAATAAAGACGAGGAAATAGTTAACTAATTGAAAGTTGATTGAGAGGTTTATTTAGAACAAGCTAACTAAAAGATGGAAATAGGGATTTGAATTAGAAGAATTAATGTAATTAAATGAAATTATAAGAAATTAGAATTTGGGGATTTAGAATTTGAACAATTAATTAGTTAATTAATTATGATTTTAATCCTTTAATTTAAATAATCTTTATTATTTAATTAAATTCAATTTCTAAACAATTAAATAGTTTCCTTCCACTCACTACATAAATGCAGTCATTAACAATCATAGAAACACGGAAGAATGTGCCTACAACATCTTCTTTACAGATAAAAGATATTGGTTGTGGAGAATACTCTTTTTCAAGTACCTCAAACGAAAAACAGTTATCTCTATCTCCTAGGTCTTTTGGGAAACCTCAAAATACAGTAAAGAAACAAGACAAAGCAAAATAAATAGTCAGGTACTCAGATTCATGCTCTTTCATTAGGTGGGGTGATTTACAAGAAGAATCTCTGAATGGAGATGTCAATCACTGGATATATAGAGAAGAAGATGACATGACAATACCCAGATTACGTTTAGATCAGTATGGCAATGGATTCAAGATGTTACAAAAACATGGGTATGATGGTACCACAGGCTTGGGGTTAAAAAAGAAAGGAAGATTAGAACTTATTTTACCAAATGACAATCCAAAGAGTCAAGGGTTAGGATATGTTGTACCAAATATAAAAGAAGAAAGACAACATGCATTGGATATGATAAACAGACCAAGGCTACCGTCAAAGTACATATCTCAAAGTCAGTTGTCAACACGAGTGTTTCCCTCTTCATCTCAAACAAGCAATAAAGTACCAACATCGCTTAGTGCAAAATCAGATGGTGAAGATATGAGACAACTTCTACAAGAACCTAGCACGGAATCACCCAACAATACAGTATCTGACACATCCGCACAAGCAAATATGGTAACAGACAAAGGCTTAGTACCAGTAAATGAACCTAATCCTTGGTTATTGTCAATACTAGTGCCAAGGGAAACAACTCAAGCTCTACACAATGAATCAGACGAAGAAAGACTACAAAGACTTATACCAGGTTTGAGAAGGGTAACCCCCATACAAAGGAGGCCCACCAATCTACAACAAAATCAGATTCAAGAACAAGAGGAGATAAGTGATACAACCTCAAAAGTTGAAACATACATAGCAAGTGACATGATAAGGTATCACAAATCACCTATAGAGGATGAAAATATATCAAGTCCCTCAAATAATAAGGTATGCATGTTATTAGAATCTGTTACAATAGAAGGGGGTGATAAATTACCCTGTGTACACTCACATTTGATTGATTAGGGATGAGGAGGAAAACCAACTCTAGATTGGTTTGAGAATGATGAAGCTATTACAGAATTCCTTGGTGTCAAAGAAGGATTTCCACAAGGCAATCACAACGCAGGATTTGTTGTAGATCTGGATAGAACAACATACTTTGGAGAGGCAAGCACCTCTGTAATAGAAGATATGGGTCAAAGTGATTGTAATGGCAAGAGTGAGTTAGACAACCTCCCTATTGAAAAAGAGAATTCAACATTACTCATGGAAGAAACTGAAGAAGTAAATATAGAAGAAGGAGAAGTTGTACATAATATTCACTTAGCAAGATCATTGAACCAAGAAGAAAAGGACAAATTCATATCAATTTCACTTGGTCCTATGCGGATATGCAAGGCTTGGATCCAAAATTGTTGTTACATTATTTACCATTGCTACTAGGAATTAAATCATACAAACAAAAGATAAGAAAGATGCATCCACATATTGCATTACTAGTCAAAATAGAACTCAAAAAGTTGTTGGATGTGGGCTTCATTTGATCTATTGATTATGCAAAATGGATATCCAATCTAGTACATATGACTAAGTCCACTGGGGGCATAAGAATCTATACTGACTTTCGAGATCTAAACAAAGCATGTCTAAGGATGATTTCCCATTACCCAACATAGATATGATAGTTGACTTAACTTATGGGAATGAAATGCTTTCATAAATGGATGGCTTCTCAGGATACAACCAAATTAGGATTACAGCGAAAGATCAACATAAGATGGTATTTACTTATCCATGGGGGACATACTACTGAAACATCATGTTGTTTGGCCTTAAGAATGCAGGGGCAACATATCAAAGGGCAATGACAACACTATTTCATGATATGATCCACAATATCATGGAAGATTATGTGGATGGTCTACTAGCTAAATCACAGACAAAAGAAGGTCATCTTGAAGTCCTTGCAAAGATATTTGATCGATTAGAGCAATACAATATCAGGCTAAACCCAAAAAAGTATATGTTTAGTGTAATAGCAGGCAAACTTTTAGGGTTTATTGTGTCTAATAGAGGAATTGAAGTAGATCTTGTGAAAGTCAAAGTAATCATGGATATGCAGCCTCCATCAACACTTAAGTAGTTAAGAGGGTTACAAGGAAGACTACAATCCATAAGGAGATTCATAGCACAACAGGCAGATAAATGTCATCCATTCCAGTATTTACTCAAAAAAGGAGTTACCTTCAATTGGACAAAACAGTGCCAAGAAGCTTTCCAAGCTTTAAAAGATTATCTTCTGAATACTCCAGTGTTAGTTCCATTTACTCTAGTAGAACCCCTATTACTATATATATCAGCAACAAACTCATCTTTAGGAGCCTTGTTGATACAACATGATGATCAAGGAAAGGAAAGAGAAATCTACTATATAAGTAGAACCTTAATTGGATATGAGCTTAATTACACTCCTATAGAATGAGCATGTCTAACAACAATTTTTCGCATCTCAGAAACTTAGACATTATATGTTGAGTCACCAAGTACAAATCATAGTGTGCTTTGATCCACTCAAATATTTGTTAAGCAGAGCAACATTGAATGAAATATTCTCTAAGTGGGTCATGATTTTAAGTGAGTTTGATATAGAATATGTGGACAAAAAGGAAATCAAAGGGAAGATAATAACGGATTAGTTAGGAGAGGCTCTTTTGCAAGACAGTCATCTGCTACTAATAGACTTTTCTGATGAATCTGTGTTTATATTGATAGTATCTACCATGTGGAAACTATACTTTGATGGGTCATAGAACTTTGTATTATTGTCCAGTGGAGGATAAAATAATTACAGGTCTACGGTGACTCACAATTGATTGTAAATCAAGTCAATGATGACTATAAAACAAAAGATGATAAATTGTTTCCTTATAAACAAATGATAGAAGATTACAAAGAACATTTTAGTAACATCACTTTTGAACAGATTCCAAGGATGCAGAACAAGGCAGTCGATGCCATGGCTACAGTAGAGTTCTACTAAATATACCTAATAATGAAACTTAGTTTGAGTTTATTATAGAACAATTGATGATACCGGCCTATGAGATTCCCTCATCAAAATATGTATGTAAAATTGTGGGTCCTGAATCCTTTTGGTATAATGAGATATACACATACTTACATACTCAGTATATATCTCCTAATTTGTCTATAAATCAAAAGAAAACTCTTATTCGATAAGCATCCAGACATACTATTATTGTTGACACATTGTATAGAAAGGGCTTTGATGGAGCCCTTCTCTGATGTCTTGATGAAAGAGAAGCTCAACTTTCCCTAAAGGAGGTCCATGATAGAATTTGTGGGGCACATCAAAGTGGCCCACCACTATCAAAGAAATTGTTAAGAACATGATACTATTGGCCAACTATGGAAAAGGATGCCAATAAATATGTACAAAAATGTAAACAATGTTAAATACATGGAGACCTCGTGTTACAAGCTAGGGTTGTCATTGCACCAAAAGGTTGACATGTCAATGCTCGATACAACCACTAGACTTATAGAATCTACAAAAGGTTGTTAAACCATGTTGCAAATCCCCGTGAGGGACGTTGGCCCACTGCCAATAATCCCCCTCCTAGCATCACTCACTACAACCTGCGTGATTCAAACCTATGACCAAGCTCTGATACCACTTGTTACAAGCTAGGGTTGTCGTTGCACCAAAAGATTGACTTGTCAATGCCTGATACAACCACTAGACATATGGAATCCACACGAGGTTGTTGAACCATGCTGCGAATCCCCATGAGGGATGTTGACCCACTGCCAACACCTCATTCTTGCACTGATACAAGATCTTCAACCTATTACATCACCATGGCCATTTTCACAATGGGCATTAGATCTAGTTGGTAAAGTCAATCCTACTTCTTCCAATGGGCACAAATTCATCTTAACAACTATTGAGTATTTTACTAAATGAGTTGAGGCAATTCCCCTTACATATGATGAACTTGAAAAGCACTGAGAGGGGGGGTGAATTAGTGTCACCAAAAATAAAACTACTTCAAACACTAACCGGTAGATGAACTTAACAAAACTTTTAAACATAATGCATGCAATCCAAAATGATATAACATCATCCACAATAAGTAAAATATCCACCATAACACAAGTCTTTATACATGGAAAACCCAAATAGGTAAAAAACCATAGTGAGATGGAACTCATAAGTTAACTATCTACAGTAATAGATAATTGGTCGGTTAAGGTCTACAAAGTGCTCTGCTACGAGCAAATATTGTTAGAGATCCCAAAGCTTGATTAAAATTTATACCTTGTAAAAGGTAGTACCCTATTAGGAGTAACCTCAGTAGAGGATTTCTAAATCCAAACTAATGGATCACCCTGTTAGAGGATTTGAACAATGAAGCTTGTTAGAGCTTACCCGATTAGCGGGTTTTAATTATGTTGTAATTGTTAGAAGACAACAGGATTTGTTTGATCTGTCTGAGTAGCACAATACTTGCTTGGTGAGATCCTTTTAAGCGTATTCAACACTGCTTCTCAACATACTTTGCAACTTAACACTTTTACCTTTGCACATAACATATCACTTTCTCTCATACAAAATAATTCATTGTGATGTCAATATAAAGACATTTAGATTTCATGTCGGCCTCAAGAAATCATAACATAATTTCCTAGGTGCAGTGTATTTGGTCAAGTGATCATAACTCATGACAAAAATACTGCCAAACTTTTGGTGGTGATAACTCATCACATAATGTATGAATACCGGTTGGAACACTTAATACCGGTTAGAGTTAAACCGCTTGTCATTGATGCTTCCGAGATAGTCTCTGTTGGATCTTCATGTTGATGTTGAGACATGTATAACCAAGTGGTTATCTCCATGCATATACCGGTTGTCACCAAATACCAGTTAGAAATAAACAACTTTAAGTCATACTGGTAGACAATATAAACATATGTGTGTATGTGTTTCATCAATGACAACATATGATGAATTCATTACAATCATCATCAAGCCAACAATCTCCCCCTTTGACATTGATGGCAACACTTAGAAAATTTTACAACAATACCACTAAGTGGTTCTTAAAAGAAAAATTTATACACATACTCCCCCTTACTACATACATCATACAAAATTTTCAAAACACACATACATATTTCTACTCCCCCTTTGACAACAATGCCAAATTGAAAAAGTAAAATATATATATATATATATATATATATATATATATATATATATAGAGAGAGAGAGAGAGAGAGAGAGAGAATTTGTATCAAATTATTCATCATATACAACAATTTGAAAAACTGAATCAAGATTCATGCATTAGCAATCCTTAGAAAAATTGCACTAAAATCCTCTTCAACTGAGATAAAGCATGTTCCCATGTTTCTAGCAAATTCTCAGTGAACTCAAGTGTAGACATGATCTGATTATGAAATTCCTCCATGGAATCTAGTGAACAGGTTTCTGGGGTAGCTAAAATAGTTTTTGTATGTGTGTAGGCTCTCTGTAGGATGTCCACTTGTGTTGTGAGTTGACTCTTTAACTCCTTTAGTGACCGGAGTCTTTTAGATTTCTCAAGATCATAGGTGTCTAACCTGATGTGCAAATCATCCATAGATTTGCTAAAAGAAAAAACAGAGTCTTGAAGTGTTATATATGCATTGCATATCTTTTCTAGCTCCTGCTCAATTTTGGTATGCCTTCTATTGATATCAGTAAAAAAAATGAAATATTAGAAGTATATGCAAGATACTTCCCGCATGTTTAAATAGCTTGCCTTAATAAATCTTTATTAAGTGATAGAGCCAGTTTCCCAGTATCAATCTCCTTCATAAGATGTTCACCTCGCTTCTTCCTATAACTCTTATTGTTAGGACCCAGAGGCAACTGAGAGGGGTGGGTGAATTAGTTGTCTAATAATTTTATCTCAAATACAACTTGAAACATAATACTGATAAACCAAACTAAATGTCGGTAAACAGATTAATAGTTAATAATAGTACTGGTGAACCTTAATGCATGAAATAGAAAGAGAGACAATATCCAAAACACATAACATAGAGATTTGTACGTGGAAACCCTGTAAGGGGAAAAACCATAGTGGGAAACCTTACCCATAATCAGATGATACTACTACAGATAGTATGTGTTTACAAATGGAGTCTGCACATGCAGAAAGGCCAACTACCTAGAGCTCACTTCTCAATCACAGAATGAGAGTCACACTAACTACAAAATGGATAATTAAATCCAATGATAATGTACTGCTCAAAGTGGCATCTTCTATGCTGGATTCAGTACTGGTTAAGCTCTGATTGTCTTCTTCAAACCTTCCTTGAATCTTCAAATGATGTATGCATGAGTAGATCTTCTTATATTTGCATATACCAGATATAACCTTAGAATACCTTATTACATACCATACCCATACCATGTTAATCTCACAATTGAGATCTTGCATATATACCAAAACCTAAGACCAAATGTGTAGGTCTTCTCACTAAGAATATTACAATAAAAATCAATTACAACAAGTCAAGATGTGATGCATCATGTCGGGTCAACAATAATATTAATTGATTAAACCATCTCCATAACGTGTCGTGCTGATCCAGAATAGATAATGCATGTTAGTCCATAACCTAGACCAATTTTTTGGTAACAACAAATATGTCAACCCGATTAGACCAATAATTAAATCTCCAAAACCAAGTGTCCAAACCATGTCTTCGACATAACCAAGTGATCTCTAGATGATAACAAGTTATCCTCAGTGTCGATGACCAATATAACCTATCGGTGAACCAAATACCAGTGACTGTGCATAGGTCACTAAACTTGCCGGTGAACATAATCAAAGATCTCCAGAAGGATAAGTATTGATAAGTGTTTACATCAATGACAAAACCAAGCAACATATCCTTAATACTAAAACTTATCAGCATATGTTTGGGCTTCTTCTTCAAGTGATGTAATTTGGTCAAGTGCATCAACAACTAATTGACCAAGTTTGCTAAAGGGTGTTGTCAGGTGCCCTATAGCAGATTTGTCAAAATATCTACTTCTTTCTGAATGGTTTCTACTTTTATCCTTTGTTCCTTAAGTATTTTCTTGTGCGCTATATATTTGCATGACATTTACAATCTTCATCATTTAATATACACTCATATTATCAACATTTATAGGCCCCGAAATGCCCAATGAGTCATCTTCATCTTCATCATTCTGTTGTAAGACTAATGGTTTTGTTGGTCCAAAAGATGTTACCTTAACAATTTATTTTTCTTGATCTTTCTCTATTTCTTGTTCAGATGACTGAGTACCAATGTTTGTATCAGATTCCTCCTGAATATCTTGTGAAATCGGTGGGGATTGGGGTTTCTTAGGTTGATCTTTTGCTGGTGGATTTACCATCCTGGTTGAGTAGTCAGTTCCTCAACTGAAGTAACTTGTAAGATAGTGATCATAAGTGGCTATATATCAGGTGCAATGATGTCTTCAGATAGATCAATTATATCCTCGATATCATGAATAACATGCATGGTAGTGTCATCCTTCCTCTCATCATCTTGCACATCTTTATCTATTTTAGGTATATCATCATCATCTTGTTCATCTTGAGAAGAACGTATGAGCTCTTCCATCTGTTGGATGCTACAAGCTATTTGATGAGTTTCAGTCTAAATAATTTGCCTCTTTCCACTGAGTAGCTTCAATCTTCTTGCTTTGAAAGAAAATTGAATTTTGTACTAATCAACTAAAGCACGTATTTCATCCTTGGATAATTTAGGAAAATATTGCACAAATATCTCATCTATAATTTATTTTTTCTTCTTTACAGCTTCCTCCCATTTATTCAAAAGAATAGTGTACAAAGAATTAGAGATATCCTTTTCAATATCATGAGGTAATCTATTGTAATGACATAAATGATTGATTACATGTTGAATGATTTTCTCCTTCTCATCTTCAGTGAAGGAATCAAAATGTTCTTGGACATTGTCAAATCTGTTTCTCCCTAATGTCTTCACTGTTCTTTCAAAGTGGGTTTCAGGCTTGTAAGTTGAGATATCAATAGGCACAGTTGCCTTTGGCACATTTTTCACTGACTTTGCTACTCTAGCAGTAGCTTTCATCTTCTTAGGTTCTTCTTCAGTGTCGGTTCCTTCAAATTCTACTTGAAGAATTAACTTCTGACCTCTTTTCTTTGTCTCCTTTTTCATATACACCTTAGGTTCCAGTTCCCTTTTGTTTTGGACACTCTGTGTTGTTCTATTACTTGTCATCACTGGAGGTGCATCCTTAGCTTTATCTTTCTTACCTTTTCTACTTGTGGACAGAGCAATACATGTTCCAGCTTGTGTAGTATGTTCTTTCACTGAACTCAATTTTTCCCTCTTTTTATCTATTGGAGATGCCAATAGGTTATTGGCATATCCAATAAATAAGTCATAGTTAACCTCATAACTCATATCTTCCATTTCTTCCTCTCTAGGCCGAATTGCCTCCATTAAACAAAAATCATTGGTAACTGTAAAAACAATGTCTTTGGCAAAATGTTTTACCACATCATCAGGCAATCTTACTCTCATGCTCATCTTCTTCTAAAATTCATTGAAGTATTTGTTCATAGCGGCAGAGAAAGTATTCCTTACAACCTTGATGTTGTTCTTGATCTAGGTGGATACCTGTAGATCCTTAGACCATTCAAGATCTCCGATTCTCGATAGGAAATTCTAAAAATAAAAGAATAGCCCGATCAATAATTGTCCATATTTAAACTTTAGGTTGTTGTCCTTCTTGATAGATTGTAGATTTAAAAACAATTGGCTCCTTATGGCCTCACAAAGGTCATAATCTGCATTTTCAGCTATCATCCTGTAAGAAGTATGCACTGTTGTTGATGGAACACTATTCATTCTACTAGAGTAGAATACCCAGTAGCCTATGACCATAGCTTCTAATTTTATCGTTGGGTCTCTGATATCGTTAACAGGGAAGGCATGACCATTAGAGGTTGAACTGGTTAGGGTATTTACTATATCTTTTAAAATGCACCTCAACTGAGGTACTTCACCGGTTGAGTGAAAACTAGTTACAGCCTGAATGGCTTCCTTGGTTATGGTATGAGTCCTCTCTAAGTACATGTTCTCCCCATGAACTCGACTCAAGATAATTTGAATATGCTCTTCTTCAAAATTTTCAAGGAAGTAAGCGCGTTATGAAAACATTTCTCGAAAACCCTAATATACTCTATTTGAATTTTCCCATTTTCATCACAAAGTGATTTCAACTAAGAATATATTGACAGTGACCCTAAATCCTCAATTTTGTAATCAATGTAGTTGGACAAATCTCCTTTTACTACGACACCACTAGGAACTTGTGACAAAGCATTATAAGACACAATCTTTTATGCATTTACAACTTCCATAGGTTCCGACGTGATCATCAATTTCCCTACTGACTTAGAAGATGATGTCATTCAAGATAAAAATAGATTACAAAGCAAGATTATCAAGAAATACCTTATTTCACACACTGCCTTGTTTACCGGTTGTATGCCCAAGTGCACACCAGTTCTGTCTTTCCAACCTTCAAAAAAGCTTGATTACTCAAATCTCAATGAAACTTTGACTAAAATTAGCTAATAATCTTTAGTTATCTCTGCGAATGCTCAAAAAAAATTTCTTGAAAGCGCTAGGGTAAAAATAACAAAGAGAAAAATCGCTTTTATTTTTTTTACCAACTACAATAAATGCTCTCCCGTTAGGGTTACAAACCCTAATTACATCGCTCAAGAAGAAACCGGTTGATAACTAAATAAAAAAAAGTTATCAAAATCTCATGCTTTCAAATTCTCTTACCACATATTCACTTCAAGGGATCCGAACGTGGGTTTATTATTATGCTCCCCTTAGCCATATAAAAAGGCTTAATTCATCAGTGTAGGATTCTCTTCATTGGGTGAAGGAATAGATTGTTCTCCAAGTGAATATCACTCTTCTTCTTCTAAGTTTGATTCATTTCTTCTCTTATTTCTTCAAATTTGACCTTCTGCTTGCCTTTCTGATCTTCAGAAGGGTTGATCATTTTTCTCCTCTTGGATTTACAGAATTTTGCCAAGTGCCCCAGTTTGTTACAGTGATATCAGGCCATACCAGATGATTTCCAAGGTCCTACATTACCTCTCCCAGTTCTTCTTCTGCAATTCATAACCACATGACCAAAGTTGTTACAGATGGTGCATATGATATTTGTTACCTTTTCCATCTCAAATGAACTAAACTGGTTGTTGTAGGGTCTTTGTTAGTTCATATTTCCCTGGTTATCATAATTTCTCATCCAGTTGCCATTTGGTCTTGGATGCATATGTGGTACAGGATTATTTGCTCCATATCTGCACTCAACTAATCTATGTCCATACATTTTGCATGTAAAGCAATGAACTTCAAATTTCTTGGACACATACCTAGCATTAGTATTGTAGCTTACATTTATGTTAGGTTTGTCTCTACAAACATTTGTAGTGTGACTAGGTTTATGGCAAACCAAACAAACAGTTTTAAAGACCTTCTTACAGATAGCTTTCTTGACCTTAGGAGAAAATTTGTTCTTAAGAGTGTTTCTCTTTGTACCAAATGATTCTCCTTTCTCAGATATGCTCAATCCAAGCCCAGAGGTATCACCTTTCATCCTTTGTGATTGGATTTGTTCATCTAGAAAGGCATAACTCTTGTTGAATTTTTCCAGTTTCTCATTAGCTTCGGTGAGCTTCCTGGTGAGATCTTCATTATGTTTTGACAGGCTCTCTCTCAGAGATGATGCTAGTTCAAGATCTAGCTATAAATTCCCTTTTTCTTCTCTTTCTACAACCAAATGCTCATGCATAGTGACATTTTCTCGCTTGATCTTGGCCATCTCTTGATCTCTTTCCTTGATAAGATCTTCAGTTGTTCTTCTGGCTTCCAGTTCCCGACTCATGTGGATAGTCAAGTTTTCTAACTCTCTCCTCAGATTTAGTTTCTCACTGTTTAAATTTTCATCTTCCTCGGCTAAAGCATCAATATTAGCCTCATCTGAAGAACTGTTATCAGATATTTCCAACAGTTGTTCAGTTAGCTCTCTCCTTTTGACTTGTGAAGCTTTCAGTTTGAACCTAAGGTTTTCAAGCTCATTTCTACTAGCTTCAAGCTCTCTGGCCATCTCAAAGTAGCTCATGTCCCCCATGGTGGTTTCAAGGCTCCCTTCTAAATGATTAGGCTTTAAAGTTAGGCTCTGATACCAATTGATGGAATTGAAAAGCACTGAGAGGGGGGGTGAATTAGTGTCACCAAAAATAAAACTACTTCAAACACTAACCGGTAGATGAACTTAACAAAACTTTTAAACACACTGCATGCAATCCAAAATGATATAACAACATCCACAATAAGTAAAAGATCCACCATAACACAAGTGTTTGTACATGGAAAACCCAAATAGGTAAAAACCACGACGAGATGGAACTCACAAGTTAACTATCTGCAGTAATAGATAACTAATTGATTAAGGTCTACAAAGTGTTACGCTAGGAGCGAATCTTGTTAGAGATCCCAAAGCTTGATGAAAAGATACACCCTATAAAAGGTATTACCCTATTAGGAGTAACCTTGGTAGAGGATTTCTAAATCCAAACTAATGGATCACCCTGTTAGAGGATTTGAACAATGAATCTTGTTAGAGCTTACCCGGTTAGGGGATTTTAATTCTGTTGTAATTGTTAGAAGATAATGGGATTTGTTTGATCTATCTGAGTAGCACAATACTTGCTTGATCAGATCCTTTTAAGCGTATTCAACACTGCTTCTCAACATACTCTACAACTTAACACTTTTTCCTTTCCACATAGCATATCACTTTCGCTCATACAAAATAATTCATTGTGATGTCAATATAAAGACATTTAGATTTCATGTCGGGCTCAAGAAATCATAACACAATTTCTTAGGTGCAGTGTATCTGATCAAGTGACCATAACTCATCACAAAAATACCACCAAACTTGTTGGTGGTGATAACTCATCACACAATCTATGAATACCAGTTGGAACACTTAATATCGGTTAGAGTTAAACCTATTGTCCTTGATTCTTCTGAGATAGTCTCCACTGGATCTTCATGTTGATGCTGAGACATGTCTAACCAAGTGGTTATCTCCATGCATATACATGTTATCACCAAATACCGGTTAGAAATAAACAACTTGAAGTCATACCAATAGACAATATAAACATATGTGTGTGTATTTGTTTCAATGACAACATATGATGAGCTCATTACAATCATCATCAATCCAACAACATACACCACTGGTAAGAAAATAGCAAAGTTCATGCTTAATTACATTATCTGTTGGTATGGGATTCCAATGTGCATAGTGACAGACAATGAATGTCCATTCAAAAATAAGAAATGAGAGAATTGTGTGAAAAAATTCAAATACAATAGAGATTTGCAACACCATATTATTCACAAAGCAATGGACAAGTAGAAAAAACAAACAAGACAATATTGAAGATCCTAAAGAAAGTTGTCACTGATGCAGGATGGGACTGGCATCTCCAGTTAAATCTCACTCTTCGGGCTTACTAAACATGAGTCTGCACCCCTATAGGAGCAACACCATATTCCTTGGTCTATGGTACAGAAGTGATACTACCTATTGAAATAGAACTACTGTCTTTAAGAGTCTCCTTAAAAAACATCATATTAGAGGAAGACTATTTGGTTGCAAGATTACAAGAGCTTGAAATGCTCGATGAAAAGAGAGAAACTGCTTTAAATCATTTGCAAGGTTACCAGAACAGATTGAGAAGGAGTTACAATAAATGAGTATGCCCAAGGAATTTTGAAGTGGGAGATTTAGTTCTCAAGGAGAACCAAAGGAACCTAGCGGAACAAGAAAAGCTAGGGAAGTTTGAACCTAACTGGCTAGGTAATTTTATCATAACAACGGTTATAGGAAATGGAGCATACGATTTGGCTACCATGGAGGGAGATCCACTCCTTGGCCCTATGAATAGCATGCACCTTAAATGACATTATATCTAAGGGCTAGGTTAGTTTAGGTTTTACTTTCTGTATTGCATCTCATTTTCTTTAAAGCATTACATCATATAGTTTCTTTTTCAAGTGCATTGCATCACAAAATTTTTGCATTTACATATATCAGCATCAATAAATTAGGACAATTGTCCAAGTTTATCATTTGTCTACATTCAAGAGAAACAAGGGTCGTCTCCTTTCTTAGATATTTAGACATGAAGTCTTTGAGGTCCTAAGGTCATACATTTTCAACATTACCCTATGATGGTGCAATACTTATGGTTGGGTAGTGACTTCACTATTTGAGACTTGTTAACCCAAAATCTATCAATTGCTATATCTCAAACACATTAATCAAAATCTCTAATTCATTATAGACACCTAGTTGATCATATGACTAGTGAAAAATCTAAAATTCCACTTCAGCACCGTTGTAATTGTCACACCCAAGTATGTTTCATTAATTACAAGTCAAGGCAAGAAAATAAAAAAGAAAAAGTGATACCAAATATTCATCTCAAAGTAAAAGATAAATGATATATAATTTAAATATCATGCATACAAAGTGCGACAAAAAAGATTGACTATGGGAACATGAAATTAACTCTATCAGGGCTATGAACGTCAGCTGGCAATGGAGCAATATTTGAGAAATTATAGTCTATAACCTTGTCGGAGCTCTAAAATCTTGCTAGCAGCGAGGCTTTATTCGGGATGCTTTTGAAGCTAGGATAATCCATCTAGCTAGTCATATAGGATGCTAAGGATATTTAGTGAACACAAGAGTGGCAATTAACTCATTTGCACACACATGGTTAAAAGAAGATCAAAGTTTCAAGAACCAATGGGGAAGTTTTTCGCGTCTCAATTTGTAAATCCTAGTCACTAAGTGTGTTAATTTGGATGTTCCAAGGAACCTTAAGGATCGATTGACCGCTTATCTATGAAATGTTTTGTACCTCCAATTCAATTGGTGTATTACGAAATACTAAACAAGCACGGTCATCCTTGTTCGAATAGGAAATGCATCTTCACCATGCATATTGCATTAACATAGGTCATGTCAAAAATTCATTGTCCCTACATGTATTCTATAGATCATCATGGCATGCAGGTTTGCACATTGGGAATATATCTCAAAAAATCATAAAAATCATAAAAAGTCCTGAAAAAATCCAAAAACATTGGAAAAACTTTCAAAAATCCAAAAAACATTTGAAAATCTTTCAAAATTCAAAAACATTGAAAGGCAAGATATACCAAAAATAGCAAAAAGTCCTAAAAAAGTCAATCCAAAAACAATCAAAAAACTTGCAATGAATAATCTTGCAAGAAACAAATACCCTAGTAGATATCCAACAAATGCTTCACACGAAGTTAACAAAGGATACGACTACCCAGTCAAACATCTACAATCAGCTGATCAAACTATCTTATCAATCGTATCATATCCATATCAAGTGATCATTATCTTGTCTTAAACAGAAGTGGATACACTTGAAATCAGACAAGTTAGTCTTAAACAGGGTCCGCAACTTTCTGAGATCAGACATTATCAACTATCACATTAAACAATCAAAACGAAGACACAGATCAGTATGGTTGTTGGATTTTGTCTACGTTAGTCTTTATCTTTTATGATTTGGTGACAGATTATGTTCCTATGCTACTCAAGGATGTCCACAAGTGACTAGAGGAGCTAGGATGGTCATGATCTGTTTCTTTGTTTGTTGTTTGTGGTGTGGACCAGTGAAGTTATGGGGTAATATTTCTAGTGGGTATCTGTGTTGGTACATTCATTCAACAAATATCCTATGCAAAATTCAAGGATAGTTATGCTTGTGACTATCCCACATACCTCGACCCCTAGTGTATTTCCTAGAATGGAGGGTTTCACTCCTTGTCTACTACGTGTTTGTTTCTTCAGTGAGATATATTTACATCTTGGTTCCTTATACCCTGATGTGCAAAGCTCCATTGTTACATAATAAGGCTTAGTGATGAATATATATTGCTCAATAAATAATGACACGGGTTCGTGAATCAATCATTCTCATTTGATCTCATTTGCTTATTTCTAGTTTGCTAATTCTTTTCTCATCATCTCTTTCTAAATCATTTTCTATCATCTTCATTTTTTAGTCTATCATTATCAATCCATCATCTTCATTCTCATTTTCTATCATCTAACATTATTCTATTTCATTCTAAGGTTCATTCTTTTATATTCTAACTCAATATCATCTTCACATCACCCATCTCTATCTCTAATCAACTAACAATTCTTCTATATCACTTTTTTCTTCCTTCGAGAGATCATTCATACCTTTAATGCACAAACAATCTCTCGAGGGGGCATTACACCCTAAGCGTTGTTGGGGCATACTGGGGCAGAAATCTTTCGTTTTCTTTGAAACAATGTCATTCTGACTTTGTCTCAAAGAGGAGAAAATGTAGACACCTAAAAATGTCTCATTGATCATGTACTAATTATTCCTCTAAATTGATTAAATAATTATTTAATTAAGTTAATTAATCTTACTCTTTTAATTTCATATTTCCTCATCATCTTACTAATTATTCTATTTTAATTCTATCATCGTTTAATGATTTAAACTATTGTCTAAACGTTAATTAAATATTTATTATTTAATTAATTCTGAGTATTAATCTTTCAATTTGAATAATCTTTATTGTTTAAATAGATTCAATTTCAATTTCTATCTTTATTCAATTAATCATTTAACCCTTTCTAAATATTAATTAAATATTTATTATTTAATTAATTGTGATTTAATTGCTTTAATTTGAATAATCTTTATTATTTAATTAAATTCAATTTCTAAATAATTAAATAGTTTCTTTAAATTATTTAATTAGCTAATTAATTCTTCAATTCCAAATCCCCAAATTCTAATTTCATCTAATTTCGTTTAAATTTCATATTTCTTCTAATTTAATTTAATTTCTAATTTCTCCTAATTTCGAATACATGTGCATGATTTCAAAAATTGAATTGAATTCCAAAGTCAAGTTCTAAATATATTCAAATAATAAATAAAATTTAAAATAAATTCAATATTTGAATTAAATCTCATGCAAAGATTAAATTGAAAATCTAAGTTAAAGTTCAAGCACGTAATAAATTAATTAATTCAATCAATTAATTAATTGAATCAATTGTCTTTTCAATTCCTATTTCTATCTTTTAGTTAGCTTTTTCTAAATAAAGATTTCTTTGTCATCAATCAATTATCCTCCAATCATTCTTTTTCATCTTTCAATCAGCTTTTTCTCAATCAGTTAACTCCTTTATCTATTCAATCTAATCAATTCCACCTCCAAATCAGCAGTTTTACTATCAATCAGCATGTGAGCTCACTTGAGTTCCACCTCTTAATCAATTTGTTCCGCCTCTCAATCAATCATCTCCAATAATCTATAAATTGAGCATTCAATCTCTATATTTCTTTGAATCCCAAACTTTGAATCTTTGTGTCAATTGCAGGTTGTCAGCGCAATATCTGAGAGCCACCATACTACAAAGAGGAGAAAAGCAATGGAAGCTATATGCAGTCTTGGAATAGGGGATTTTGATTGAATATTTACATTCCTATTTGATTGTTTGCATTATTCTATTGTTTTGTTTGTTTGAATTCTAATTAGGATAGGGATCCGTGATTTCCCTAGTATTCCTAGTTTGCTTTACATTATATGAATTTATAAATGTGACAGCATGATCCAAAACCCATTGCCATATTGTTTTGTTGGTATGGCCACTTGTATGGTAGCAGCTCTAATTTCTTCCTCATCTTTGTATAGCCAACTGAGAATTCCTTTATCTTTTGATTTATCAGCCAGTGTACCCATTTGGATAAATTTACCATAAAACTTTGTGAGGGGTTGTGTTTCTTGATGTCTTGATGTGGAAGGTTGTCCATAAGACCTTGGTGAAGTTGGCAATTTAGATAGACATAAGGGTTCAAAAGAGTACTCCCCCATGCCTTGGTCCTTTATTTTCATCTTTTGTTTGAGGTTCATGGATAGGGACTTGAGTTATTCTTGATGGTTGGATGTTGAGGAAGCTTGGGCCTCCTTGTTGTGTGGAACCAGGCTATCTTGAGCTGCCCCCATAGCATTGCAATACTAAAAAGGGTTATTATCTGCAGATATCAAAATTTCATATCCATTGTAGGGGAACTTGATACATTGATGGTACGTGGAAGGCACCGCTTGTATTTCATGGATCCATGGATGACCCAATATTATATTGTATGTCAAGTCTATGTCTAAGACTTGGCACATGGTATCTCTTTGTACATGACCTAGCTGAATGGGTAGTATTATAGTTCCTTCGAATGACCTCTCTTCTGTTGGAATCCAAGAACACTAAGAGGGGGGGAGTGAATCAGTGTTCTACCAAAATGATCAATTTTAACCTTATTAAAACATGCATTCACCAACCAGTATACCGCTACATATAGAATTGAAATAAGTAAAGCAACCAATAAGTCAATCACACAAATGAATATCATAACACAGAGAATTATACATGGAAAACCTCAAAGAGGAAAAACCACAGTGGGATTTGTGACCCACAATATCAATCCACTGGCCATATGAAAAGATATTACAAAATATGGGGGCCTACACTTGCAGGAAGGCTTACACCCTAGAGCACACTGCTCAATCACAAAAGAAGCCTCACTGACTACATACAAATCCAGACTACAATCCGGAGAAATGATTGAACTGCAATAATAGTATCTTCTATGCATGAATACAGTTTCAGTTAAGCTCTATCTGTTATGGTTTGAAACCCTAAACCCTTACCGGAATACCCTCTTACATAAATATCCTCACATACATGATCTCTCTCATATATCTCGCATATCCTTTTTTCATATCCTAACATATTTCAAAATGATCTAATCAACTGACCTATTTACCCTTTAAAATCTTCATGCCTTATGTTGGCTTACAAAGATAATTACAATGCAAATATACATGTCAGCTCAATAACATAAATACATGAATATCAAAATTAATTTTTGATGTCGGATCTCCCAAATGATGTCGGCCTCCAATACCTATATCCTGATGAAGTCATGTCGGCCTGCAATACCAGTAACCAAAGAATTCCTTCCAACTAGTGAAGATACCTATCGGTGCTGGTGAAGTGTCTGTCAAGACACTACTAAACCAAAATATGAATCTGGAGCATGTTGCCATCAATGACAACATATTGAAACCAATCAATTGAGTGTCATTTTCCAACAATCTCCCCATTTGGCATTGATGGCAACACTCATGTGAAAAATGATAGTGGTTTCTATCTATCATTTTCATCCTGAGACTACTCTCCTTGAGCTGAATATCCATTTGAGATCATAATCAATAAAAAATACTCCATACCTCCTCATCACCTAAATATTTTTCACCTATACCTCCCCCTTTGACATCAATACCAAAAATACCAAAAACAAAAAAACTAGGACGAAAAATGAAACTGTACAAGGAATGTCCCAAAATACCTTACCAGAGCTGAATATATTTGAAAATTTCTGGATAGGCCTTCACCAAAAGCTCTTAATAAGTATCCCAACCTAATTTTAATGTGTCAGAAATAGATACAAGTCCATTTAGCATATAGGCATATGACTCTTTCACATTAAGTTTTGTCGGTGTGGGCTTACCAACCATATCTATACATTCTTTCTTATGTACACTTAATGAATCCAACCAGGGACTCACCAATCCTCTAAGACCTCTATCTCTCCTTATGATTTTATCTTTTACCCCTCAGGAGATAAAACTTGGGCTTCCAAAACCAAAATCTAATCATCAATAGATGTAGTCAATGAATGTGAACCATCAAAAGAATTGATTATACCTAAAATCTTCTCCTGAATATCCTTGATCCCTTTATATATCTCTATTGTACGTAAACCTGTGTTACAACATGCTCTATAAATATTAGTACACTGCCTCAAAGCATTATCAATCAACTTCAACTTATCATTAATCTCCTTCCTCTCTGACTCAATCATCTAATCAAATGTTTCTCTCTTAGTCTGAGTAAACCTCTCCAATACCTGTTGGTTTGATATCTGTTGTAAAGACTGAAAATCCTTTGAAATGTTCTTTGTGATTATCTTAAGCTTTTTAGATGGGCTTTCTCCTTTGTCAAATATGCACTATGGGACAAGTCTATGCAAAACTGGGATAGACCAATCAATAACTCCTTTATCCATAGATCCTTCCTTCATCATCTTTTGTGCAACCATCATCATGAGCTCAATAGAACTCATCTTCATTATTCTTTTTTGCTCAACCGGCAAGGTGTAAATTGAAAACAATGATGGGCTCACAACTGGTTCCCTACTAGATTCCTCTTTCTTCTCCTCATATGGTTTAACTTTTATAGCTTCCTCACTTGCACCTATGGCCTTACCACTTAGTACAATATTAGTTATTGTTGGTTCCTCCTCAGGAGTTGTGTCCTCAACCTATACATTCTGATTTGGAGAACTATTATCCTCAATATCAGTAACCTGTACACTTGCAACCTTTACACTCTCTGATTTTGTTGGTATCTCAACATTTTCTTATACATTAGTTTCTACTAGGGGCTCAATATCTAATATCTTAATATTTTTCAAAGTTATAGATGTGGTACCCATTATACCTTTACCTTTCCCTTCAACCGGGATGTTTGTAGTATTTGTTTTAGCCTTCAGTGAAGTATAAAAACCCAGGGTTTGCTGCAAAGAATTGAACCCATGCCTTGTGGGTCTCAGTGACTATCTCATTAACCATACCTAATAAAAAACTTACTATTATGTGCTTGCTGTGAAAAATCTTCCTGTTTGCAACCTCAAGAGTTTTGTCAAACTCCTCTGGAGTAATGGATGCACAAATAGATAACAACTCTTGTATCTTTATATGCTTGTCCTCCTCCATTGCTAGTAATCTTCTAGCATCTATTTGTTGGCAATATGGATGAACTGATTATGTGTTGCATTGATGTCTTGTCATTGATGTCAACACTAGTTGTTATGGTTGGTTACCGGCAAACAGGTTTTGGTTACCGGTAGAAGATCTAGTGTTACCGACAGAAGAGACTATCTGTTGGACACTTTCGGCATGTTTGGATCAATGGAGTATGTTTGATTTTATGTGTTACATGCTCCTGGACAATGTTCTGGTCAGTTGGTATTGACTTGGTGATCGGATTCTATCATACACTCTTGTAAACCCTTACTAGAATTGGTTTAAGGTTTAACCGGTGGAGTTTTCACTGAGGAATATTGACAGGATGCATAAGTGGTGTTGGTGCAACTTCTAGATGGGTTTCAGGATTTTGAAGATGTTCTTTGATGGTGCTTCAAATAGCTTGAAGACATTTCTTTAGTGTGGTAGACCTAGAATAGGTCCAATGCCTATCTAGGTTATGGATCGGTATCATGTTAACATGTACTCTACACGTTACTGGGATGTTTCAAGATGTTCTATGGATTGGTTATTGTTGTTTTGGTCTTAAGATGACATGGCATATCATTTTAATATTAATTTATGTAATGATCTTATTGTAATATCTTTTAAGTGGCTGACCTAATTGGTTTAGGCCTTAGGGTTGGTATAAAATTATGTAAGATCTCATTTTAGATTATGGTCTTGAAATGTAATATCATATGCGAAGAAGATTTGGTCGATCATAGGTGATCAAATTGGGATTAAGGAAGAGGTCAAAGGCCTCCAGTATTGAGCTTAACCGGGACTGTAATCAGGCATGGTAGATGCTATCTCTAGCAGTTCATTACTCTGGATTATTTTCCATTTATCTTGAGGTGGTTATAACCTCTTTGTAGTCAGTGAGACTCTTTTGTAATGAGCAGTGCGCTCTAGGCAGTGTGCCTTCTTGCATGCCCCTCATTGTATCACGTACTTTCTATAGAATTATCATCTGACTGTGGGTAGGCTTCCCACCATGGTTTTTCCCTTTCTAGGTTTTCTGTGTACAAATCATGGTGTTATGTGGTATGGTTGCTTTGCATTGATTATCTGTTTAATTGTTAAGTTGTATTGTTTATCGGTATCTCTTTCTGCTTTACTGGTACTTAATCTAGTTAAAGGTTATTAAGTGGATTAATTGATATAATATGTTAACAACTGATTCACCCCCCCCCCTCTGTTGTTCACCGATTATCCTAAATATTGGTACCAGAGCTTTGGTCCTCTTTTGTAGATGCTTAACCACTTGAGGTAGATCCTATGGCAACTAATCCACCGGCAACTATTTTCAGAAGAGAAATCCCTAAGCTTGATGGAACAAATTATGGGATATGGAAAATTAGAATGGAGACTCATCTTAGATGTCTTGGAAAGGATATTTAGGATATCATTGAGAAAGGATACACACCTTATGATCTGGCATCCAACAATCCTGCTGCTGCAAACTTGGACAAGAATATTGAAAATGATTGCAGAGCTAGAGAAGCCCTCTTGTGTGGACTTACTAATCAGAAGATCAAGGGATTGATTGATAAATCATTGGCTAAGGTTATGTGAGATAAATTGCAAACTCTGAATGAAGATGATCCTACTGTCAAAATTTCTAAACTTGATGGTTACCGGGTAAGACATGAAAACTTAAAGATGGAAGATAATGAAAGAATTGTTGTGTTTATGGAAAGAGTAAATGAGATTGTTATGGGAATTCAATGACGTGGAGGAGCTCTGAGTGAAGATGAAATAGTTTCCAAAGTCTTGTGAGCCCTTCCACCATCTTACAAGATGAAGTCAACTGTAATTAATGAGTTGAGAACAATAACAAACTCTTCAGTTAACAGAGACATTTTGATTGGGAAATTATCTATTTTTGAGCTTGAAGAATTTGGATCTTCTAGAGCTGTAAAGTCTGAACCTGCTTTTTATGCATCATCATCATCATCATCATCGTCATCTACCAAAAAAAGTGATTGGAAATTCCTATATGCAAAAGAATTGGAAGATATGACGAAAGAAGATGAAGAATTTGAGCAACTTGAAGCCTTATTTGCTAGGAGAGTACCTAAAGGACCAATGGGAAGTAAGTATGAAGGAGAAGCACCTTTTAAATGTTTTACATGTAATAATATTGGTCATTTTTCATCTAGATTTCCTGAAAGGAATGCAAGGTTTGAGGAAAGAGTTAAGAAATCATTTAAGCCTAACCAGAATAGATATAGATTCAAGAAAAGTAAACAATGCTACATAGTGGATGAGGAAGGAGTAAGTGATGACTCTGGGGATGAACTGGCAGAAGACTCTGCTAGTGGATCCGGCAATAGAAAGGAATGGGTGTTCTATGATTTAAAGGAAGATGAATTGGAACCGGCTATCATGAATGAAGAAAAAGCCATGGCAGAAAAATTTGAAGATAAGGTTGAATGGGTAATTGATAGTGGATGCTCACATCATATGACTAGAGATAAAGGAAAATTTTTTCCCTGCAAGAATACAATGGTGATCAAGTCAGATTTGGAGATGACAAATCATGTATGATCAAAGGTAGAGGTACTATTTCTCTAGATGGTAAGCATAATACTGACAATGTCTATTATGTACAAGGTTTAAAGCATAATCTTTTAAGTGTTGGTCAACTGGTGGACAAGGGTTTCCAACTTCAATTTAAAGATAGAAAATGCAAAATCATTAACAAGATTGGTTTGGAGATTGCAACTAGTATTCAAACTGGAGGTAATATCTTTCACTTGAACACTGGTAATAAGACATGTTTGATTGCTCATATTGATGAGAGTTGGTAATGGCATAAGAGGTTGTGTCATGTTAATTTTGATTGTATTGTTGAGATCAGTTCAACTATGGTAGTTAGAGATATACCTAAGATTATGAAGCCTCATAATCTAGTATTTAAGGAATGTCAATTGGGAAAGCCAATTAGAACTTCTTATAAGAGCATACATGATAAATCTAATTATGTATTTGATTTGATTCACACTGACTTATGTGGTCCTGCAAGGACTAGAAGCTTTCAAGGTGATAGGTATTTCATGTTGATTATTGATGACTATTCTAGAATGATGTGGGTGACTTTTCTTAGGGAGAAGTCTGAAGCCTTTGACAAATTCAAGATCTTTAAAGAAAAAGTTGAAACAGAAACTGGATTGAAAATCAAATGTCTAAGATCAAATCAAGGCGGTGAGTTCACTTCTCATGAATTTAACAATTATTGTGAGACAAATGGAATTAGGAGACAGTTATCTACACCTCAGACTACTAAGCAGAATGGAGTAGTGGAAAGAAAGAACATAACCATTTTGGATGCAGCAAGATCTATGATGATGGAAGCCAAATTGCCTCACATCTACTAGAGAGAAGTAGTGAGTACAACAGTCAACACATTCAATAGAGTTCACATCAAAGGTGAAACCGGTAAGGCCCCTTATAAATAATGGTTTAGACATACACCTACTATTAAATATTTCAGAATTTTTGGAAGTAAATGCTATATCAAAAGAGATGATTCAATTGAAAAGTTTGATCCTAGATGTGATGAAGGGATATTTCTTGGTTATTCAATTCAAATCAAAGCATATAGATGTTATAACAAAAGATTGCATAAAATTGTGGAGAGTGCTAATATGAAAGTGGATGAGCACTACAAAAATTAATCTATAGCATATGACAGGGAACCGACAGTGGAAATGATCATAATTGTACCAACAATGCCTTAACCAGTACAAGAAACTGAAATAGTTATACCAACACAATCACAAAATTCAATTGTGACTAATTATCAAAGCAGTGAACCTGAAGTTTAGAAGACACCAAGGTATGTAAGATTAAATCATTCTAAAGATCAAATCATTGCAGATAGGAACAAGGGAGTTATGACAAGAAGAAGACTGGCACATGAAGAGGTATGTCTTATTTCTCTAATTGAACTGGCATCTGTTATTGAAGCTTGTAAGGATAAACATTGGTTAAAGGATATGGAAGATGAATTAGATCAGATAGAGAAAAAAGAAACTTGGATTTTAGTTCCCCGGCCTAAAAATGAGAATGTTATTGGAACTAAATGGGTTTTTAGGAATAAACTGAATGAGGATGGTGAAGTTGTAAGAAACAAGGCTAGATTGGTTTGTAAAGGATATTCTCAAATGGAAGGAATTCATTATGGTGAGAAATTTGCACCTGTAGCCATAATTGAAGTTGTTAGACTATTTCTTGCCTATGCAGCATACAAAAACTATAAGGTCTATAAAATGGATGTTAAATGTGCATTTTTGAATGGTGAACTTGAGGAATAAGTATACATTGAGAAGCCTTATGGATTTTCACTGACAGATGACAAAGATATGGTTTGCAAGTTAAGGAAAGCATTATATGGATTGAAACAAACTCATAGAGCTTGGTATGCAAGGTTGGATAAATATCTTTTGAAGCTTGGTTTTACTAAAGGTAGTGCTGATAGTAATTTATATTACAAGATCCCTGATGATGATATTTTGATTATTGAAGTATTTGTTGATGATATCATTTTTGGAGGTGAAGATAAATTGTGCATGGAATTTGCTAACAACATGAAGAATGAATTTGAAATGTCCATGATTGGTGAGATGAAATTTTTCTTAGGTTTGCAGATTACTCAAACTGACAAAGGCATTTTTATCTATCAAACTAAGTATCTGAGGGAATTGTTGAAGTTTGGTATGGATAATTCCAAACCGATAAGTACTCCTATGGTGACAAGTGAGAAATTATCTGTCAAGGATACTTCTACACTGGTAAATTCGACAAGGTATAAGTCTATGATTGGTGGCTTGTTATATTTAACTCAGACTAGACCGGATATTATGAATGCAATAAGTATTGTTTCTAGATATCAAAGTAATCCTAAAGAAAATCATGAATGTGCAGTAAAGAGGATATTCCGGTATTTGCAAGGAACAACATAATATGGCTTATGGTATTCTAAAAAATGATGATTTCACTTTATGTGCATATACTTACTCAGATTGGGAAGGAGATACTGATGAGAGGAAGAGAACTTCTGGTTGAGCTTTCTTTCTTGGAAAAAAACTAGCTTCATGGATTAGCAAAAAATAGTCATGCATTTCTTTATCTACTGTAGAAGCTAAATATGTTTAGCAGCAACTAATTGCACTCAAGTCTTGTGGATGAATCAAATGCTGAAAGATATCAAGGTAAATTGTAGTGAACTGGTAGTTATCTACTATGATAACTCTGTAGCTATTGACATGTCTAAGAATCCGGTATTTCACTCTAAGACTAAGCATATATCAAGAAAGTATAACTTTTTGAAGGACGTGGTAGAAGGAAAGGAAGTCAAAATGGTTTATGTGAACACTAAAGAACAAATTGCAGATATATTCACTAAACCGTTGTTTAAGGAATCATTTGAGTATTTGAGAGACATGTTAGGGGTTTCTACCCCTTCGGCAGAGACGATCGATGCAATTTGTCATCAGTCTGGCATGCATTATCAGAGATACTATTCATTTTGGCACTATTGAGTGGTGCTACTACTCAGAGGGAGTAGTCAGCTTTGAGATTCGGAGGTTTATATTCTTACTTTGATATTTGTGTCAGATTTTTGGCATTGATGTCAAAGGGGGAGAGATAGTAATGTGAAAAATAATTTCAAAACTTTATAGGGATATAATTCATAGGGGAGAGTTATTGATATTTAGGAGATTTTTGGTTGTCTTCCACAAGGGGAGACTTGTTTGGCATTTATTGGTACTTAGATGTTTTTCACATCTAGTGTTGCCATCAATGCCAAAGGGGGAGATTGTTGGCATTATGGATGAATTGATTATGTGTTGCATTGATGTCTTTTCATTGATGTCAACACTAGTTGTTATGGTTGGTTACCGATAGATAGGTTTTGGTTACCGGTAGAAGATCTAGTGTTACCGGCAGAAAAGACTATTTGTTGGACACTTCTGACATGTTTGGATCAATGGAGTATGTTTGATTTTATGTGGTACATGTTCCTGGAGCATGTTTTGGTCAGTTGGTATTGACTTGGTGATCAGATGCTATCATATACTCTTGTAAACCCTTACCAGCATTGGTTTAAGGTTTAACCGGTAGAGCTTTCACTGAGGAATCTTGACAGGATGCATAAGTGGAGTTGGTGCGACTTCTAGATGGATTTCAGGATGTTGAAGAATTTCTTTGATCGTGCTTCAAACAGCTTGAAGACATTGCTTTAGTGTGGTGGACCCAGAATAGGTCTGGTGCCTATCTAGGTTATGGACCGGTATCATGTTAACATGTACTCTACATGTTATCGGGATGTTTTGAGATGTTCTATGGATTGGTTATTATTGTTTTGGTCTTAAGCTGACATGGCATATCATTTTAATATGAATTTATGTAATGATCTTATTGTAATATCTTTTAGGTGGCCGACCTAATTGGTTTAGGCCTTAGGGTTGGTATAAAATGATGTAAGATCTCATTGTAGATTATGGTAAGGGAATGTGGAATAAGTATCGTGGTCTTGAAATGTAATAGCATATGCAAAGGAGATTTGGTTGATCATAGGTGATCGAATTGGGATTAAGGAAGAGGTCAAAGGCCTCCATTATTGAGCTTAACCGGGACTGTAATCAGGCATGTAGATGCTATCTCTAGAAGTTCATTACTCTGGATTGTTGTCCATTTATCTTGAGGTGGTTATAACCTCTCTATAGTTAGTGAGACTCTTTTTTAATGAACAGTGTGCTCTAGGCAATGTGCATTCCTGCATGTGCAGGCCCCTCATTGTATCACATAATTTCTACAAAATTATCATCTGACTGTGGGTAGGCTTCCCACCATGGTTTATCCCTTTCCGGGTTTTCCGCGTATAAATCATGGTGTTATGTGGTATGGTTTCTTTTCATTGATTATTTATTTAATTTTTAAGTTGTATTGTTTACCGGTATCTATTTCTACTTTATTGGTACTTAATCTAGTTAAAGGTTATTAAGTGGATTAATTGATATAATCTATTAACAATTGATTCACCCCCCCCCCTCTCAGTTGTTCAACAGTTATCCTAACACTAATTTATCATATAACTGTGTCGGTATTTTATTTTCAATTTCTAACAAGGCTTTCTTATAAATATCCAAATACAATAAAATTGCTTCCTCAACTTCTCTATGTTCATCATCATCCAAATGCTCATAATAAAATTGTACATTCTTTAGCATACCATCTGTAGTAATTTCATCAACCAATTCTACACAAGTCCTAGGTGGAATAATAGTTACGTTACCAGTGACAAGTGTCAGATCAATGTCATCCATCTTATTTCTTCTTATAGTACCAGATGGGCCAGAAGGTGTTCTTTAGGAGCTCTCTTTTGTGTCGGTGCCTTGATTGTAACCTTCGTAACCGGTTGCTTCTTTGCTTCCACCTTAGTCTCTTCACTTTTCTTCCTCAATACCCATTTGAGTGCTAAGGGTGTGTTATCATCAAATCCAAATTTTTATGGAATAGGCTCAATAAATATTTCTAGTTCTTTTCTCTTCCTTCCTTTTTCTGGAGCAACATCATTAATGCCTTGATGTTGTGTGAAACCTGTTCCACAAAATTTCTTGCCTTGCCCTATTTTTTCTCCCTCTTCTTCCGATTAAACTCAGTTTCAAACTCTTGCTTCTTTTGCTTACCAGTACCAAAGTTTTTCTCAAATTCATCAATAGGTGCATCAATTAGCAACTTTGCATAAGCATCTAGAATCTATGCATCAACTTCATAACCCATCTCTTCAATCCAAATCTTCTGGGGCCTGACTACCTCTATCAAAGTTTCATCTTTCTTAACCATGAAGCATATCTCGATTGAGTACTTCTCAACAATATGCTTGGGAACCCTCTCCCTAGAATTCATAGCCTTTTGGAATGCCTTAAAGTAACCCCATACTTTATCATCTCGCTGACTACCCAATGTAGCAATATATTGTTTCAGTTGTCTTCCTATTGGGTTATCAAATGCCCATTATCTCTTCCCAAAACTGGGAGTTTCATTAATGGAAAAATAACATTAAACAGATAATAAGATTTCCATACTAGAATGTTCCCTTCTTCTCTCCTTTGATCTTCCCTAGTTTAATTAACAATTCATCCAACATCCATCATAGAGATCTAACCTCTCATTTTCTCTCATCATCTTATGTGTTGCATAAATGCAGGAGCTAGAAACAGAATTCAGTCGGTTTGATTGAGTTATCTTGTAACCAATGACCATGCTTCTGAATCTAATATCTCTATTAATGATAGTACTAACCCTCATTGATCGCTTGTTTGATGTTGTGTTGGTGATCTTGTTGACCTGATCGTTAGAAACCTTCTTCTCTGGATGTTGTCCAACTTATGGTAAACCGGTGATTACCCTGATGACCTCCTTCGAGATCTTGTACGGTATGTCCAACTAAATAAATTCTCCATGCACTCTACTCAAAACATACCTAACAATCTCATCTTCAAATTTTGGAATGTCCAGAACGTTGGTAAACCCTAGATCCTCTATTTGTTGATACTCGAGCATAATCTTTCCAAAATCTCCCATTAACTCACTCGTGTACATGCTCTTAATATCACTGATTCCCAAATCATCAATATGACAGTGAATGTAATCTCTGACATCTTCGACATATTCAACTCCTTCTAGGACATAGGAAAAAGCGTCAACCAAATCATCCAAAGTGGCTATATGCAGACATTGTTTGAAAATCAGCCTAGGACGGTCCTTGACCTCAACAACAATAGGATTTTTAATAAAATTAGGTACAGAGGATGATCTCGCTTCCATGATGAAAGATAAATACTTGAAAGATAGTTGTCGGTGAAAACCCTAAAGAACTCTTTCAATCGCTAGTGAAATTGCTCAAGATGATATTGATCACACTGAATCACCTTAGACTTTCTCTGAATGCAAAGTGATCATAAATGAAGTGAATTCAACCTTTTAACCTCCAAGAAACCCAAATCCGTCATTAATATGAATGAATTCCGGTGAAAGATACCGGATCTTGATCAAACATCTCCATGCCGGATAAGCATCTCCAATGTCTGGAACATCTTCCAGAACCTCTTCCCAGGGCATCTCCAATATCATCATGAATTTTTCCTACCCCTAAGGCATCTGCCTCAGTTACCGAGTGATCTTCTTACTAGTGAAGGAGCAACCTCCTCTGGCAGTTGAGTAACCAGAGCATTCCCATCTACTGATTGATCTTTTGTCTTCCTGACCCATTTCTTGATATGATCTTGTCGGATTTCATCAACCTTCTCTTTCCCTTTATCATTTTATCCATCATTACCAACTGGTGGATTTTTTCTTCTACAGAACTTAGCTATGTGTCCAACCTCATTGCATGCATAACATGTAACATTTTTCTTTTGAATTGCTTTATTAAAACTGGTATAATTGCTTGACCTGCACTGATTAGCCATATGTCCAAATTTTGCACATGCATAACACTTAACATTCATTCTACAATCTTGTCTTATGACCATACTTATTACATTTAGAACATTAACCAGGAGTAGAAGAAGGGTTTTGATTTTCCCTATTTCTACATTGCCTAGCCAAGTGACCAAATTTATTACAAAAAAAACATCTACCATTAAATTTATATTTGCTCAAATCCAAGTCCACTAGAATCTCCATTTTGTCTTTGACTATTCAATAACTCATCAAGTTGTGTTGAACTAACCTTGAATTTATATTTATACTCACTTGCAATAGTTAGATCATCTCTTAGAATTATCATTTGTCTCTCAAGTTCTTGTTCATTTCTCTGGGATTGTACTAAATTATTTCTCAACATATCATTTTCAAGAACCAACCTATCACATTCTTCAAATTTATTTTTCAGAGATATAGCAAGATTTTCTTCCTTTTTCTTCCGGTCTTCAATCTCTTTAGACATCCTCATAGTTAAATCTTTCATTTCATTCCTCATGACCATGTTCTCCTGATTCAACTTCTTACATCTTTCATTAAGGGCATCTTTCTCTTCATTATCCTTGTTAGAGTAATCTTTTATTAACTAATAACTATTTATTTAATTATTAGTCTATTATACTCTATGGTTAAGCTAAACTTAGGAATCTTATAATTCTTTAGGGTTTTCTCCTTTAGAGTTTCAAGTATCCTTTTATAAGGATTCTCTCTTTGTAATTTCATAACAACCGTAATTATTGAATTGCATTCTTGTTGCACAATCAATCTGACTCCTCTTTTCTAGATCTCCGAATTCTGGCCTCCATAGCTTTTTTACTTCTCTCTTTCTATGACAGGTTTGCATGTAGGTGATCTTTGGGAGTTGTAGAGTTGATTTTTCCTCAACTCCAATATGGTATTAGAGCTCCAGATCTGCATGCCATTGTTCTCTTCATGAGAGATTTTGGGCCTTGTTCTTCAAATCTGTGTATTCGGGGGTTTGTGTAGTTGTTTTTTTTTTTCTTTTCATTTTTGGGGGTAGATGATTTTTTGGTACATTTTGGTGCCAAAAGGACCTCACAGTTGGATTCAGAAGGCTAATTCCATGAATTTTGATATATAATTTGTCTATTTTTCAGTGACAGGGGCATCTGGAGCATAATTTTTTATTGGCTCATTTTTCGAGGCTTGAAAAATCCGTATAGCTATACCTGCAAATGCGTCAAAAAAATTTTTGTCAAAAATAATAATTTTTTTTTTTTTAAAACCCTCTTTATGTCCTATAAGAGGGGTTTTTTTCTTTTGGCCATAACTTGGTCATACGGAGGCGTTTTTCCAAAAACCTTATATCGTCAGAAAGCTCTTTCTGGGCTCTATCGAGATCTAGAGGTTTGAGCTTTTGATTTTATTTTATTTTATGGTGTTTTTTCTATCAAAGTCAAAGGTCCCTTTTTGCACTTCGAGAGACATAACTTGAGCATCCAAACTCCATCTTTCAAAAAATTTATATCGTTGGAAATCTTGTTCTGTGTTCTTTCCATTCATATGAGTTTTCTTTCTAGATTTTGCTCCAGGTATATTTTATTCAATTTTTTGCTTTTCAGCACTCTGGTGAATATCTTGGATGTTTCAGGTCATGGGATCTCTTTCTTTGAGTGGGATGTCTTGTCTTTGGTTGTTCTTTCTGTTTCCAGTCTTTTGTCTCTTCTGATCATTGTAGCATTTTATTTATACAAACACACTAAGATAAAGTGCCACCATGCATTGTATACTTGGGATCTTGCACATCTTGTGCCTTATTGTACATGCACTACTTATAAAGTGTCATGGGGAGGTTTATGTTTGTCTTTGTTTTCTATCTACCTTTGTCATGTGAGTGTTCCTTCCATGAAATTAGCCTCATGATGTGTGTCAAGTGAGTATTCCTTCCACGACACTATGTACTTTCTCTGCACCTTCGATGTTCCTGGTTCTTCGTCATGTTGTTCTTTTTGGCCATTCTTTTCAGTGTACCTATCTCTTTCCCTTTTCAACATTATGGGGAGGTTTTGTCCTGTTGTTCTAAAGCTTCCTTGGTTCAATTGATCAGCTCTTCAGGCTATGGTGTTCCATGTCATTTGTATCTTCAAGTTCAGTTGTTTGCCTTTGTTTGCCATTTGATTTGAGTAGTGTCATTTGAGGGCACTTGTGTAGATTACAATCTTCTCTACCTGGTCATGTTCTATTTCAGTGGAGGTTCTTCAGATCAGCAGTTACTCTTCAACAGTGTTTGCAACTATTTCATGCTTCAATGGTGTTCTTCTTGCTCTTTTTTTTGTTCCTATCTTTTGGAACACTCTTGTTTAGAGGCTTCTTAGTCCTTCACTTGAGCTTTCATCTCTTCTTGGAGAGGAGTTTTATTCCCATAGGGTTTTCTCCTTTTTTCCACTTTACAGAGATTTTATTGTACTTGGGTACCTCATCAGGCCTAGTTGCCAGGACCCATTATTGTTTTCCTGTATTTTTTTACATGTTTTTTTAGTCCTTAGTTGTTGTTTAGCTAATCCCCGAGTTCATCTTAAGGGGGGGTTTTAGAGTAATCTTTAATTAACTAATAATTATTTATTTAATTATTAGTCTATTATACTATATGCTTAAGCTAAACTTAGGAATCTTATAATTCTTTAAGGGTTTTCTCCTTTAGGGTTACGAGTATCCTTTTATAAGGATTCTCTCTTTGTAATTTCATAACAACTGTAATTATTGAATTGCATTCTTGTTGCACAATCAGTATGACTCCTCTTTTCTGGATCTCTAAATTCTAGCCTCCATATCTTTTTTACTTCTCTTTTTGTGACAGGTTTGCACGCAGGTAATCTTTGGGAGCTGTAGAGTTTATTTTTCCTCAACTCCAATAATCCTAATTTTGCAAAAGTTCCTTCGTCCTAGCTTGAACAAATGACAGACTCTCTTGTAGGACAAGAATGAATTCCTGAGCAAAATTCAATTCATCTTGTAACTTCAAGTTCTTCATCCTTTCAGCATCATAATCTTCAACTACTACCTTAAGTTGTTTCTCCAAACTCATATCCATGGATTTTGGATTTAGGATCTTCCTCAAGCTGTTAAACTTCCTCTGAGGAACAAGGCTCTGATACCAATTGTTGGAATCCAGGAACACTGAGGGGGGTGGTGAATTAGTGTTCTATCAGAATGATCAATTTTAACCTTACTAAAACTTGCATTCACCAACCGGTATACCGGTACATATAGAATTGAAAGAAGTAAAGCAACCAATAAGACAATCACACAAATGAATACCATAACACAAAGAATTATATGTGGAAAACCTCAAAGAGGAAAAACAATGGTGGGATTTGTGACCCACAATATCAATCCACTAGCCATATGAAAACATATTACAAAATATGGGGGCCTACACTTGCAAGAAGGCTTACATCCTAGAGCACACTGCTCAATCACAAAAGGAGCCTCACTGACTACATACAAATCTAGACTACTATCTGGAGAAATGATTGAACTGCAATAATAACATCTTCTATGCTTGAATACAATTCTAGTTAAGCTCTGTCTGTTCTGTTCTGAAACCCTAAACCCTTACCAGAATACCCTCTTACATAAATATCCTCACATACATGATTGTTTTCATATATCTCACATATCCTTTTTTCACATCCTGGCATATTTCAAAATGATCTAATCAACTGACCTATATAACCTTTATAATCTTCATGCCTTATGTCGGCTTACAAAGATAATTACAATGTGAATATACATGTCGGCTCAATAACATAAATACATGAATATCAAAATCAATTGCCGATGTCAAATCTCCCAAATGGTGTCGGCCTCCAATACCTATATCCTGATGAGGTCATGTCGGCCTGCAATATCGATAACCAAAGAATTTCTTCCAACCAGTGTGTTGAGCATTGAATTTAAATAAATAAAATTTTGTGGTTTCAATTGAAGCTACAAAAATTTTCTTGAGAAAAAAATGAAATCAAGCATGCCCTTAAGAATTTCAATAGAACCCTTGGCATTTCCATCAACATGAGAATATTAAAAATTATCACTCAAACCAAGGCCATCAGATATACATACTAATCCTTCACCGAAATGCCCAGTCTGACCGAAATGATTCTATCGAAGAATCCTACCAGTATCCTATCGATAAAGTGACTTATCAAACAAACCTTGGTCGCGATGGATCTCCAAAGGAATTCACCAAAAACATTAGTTCCATCGACATAAAGTACATTGAGGAAATCAGAAGTGGTCCCACCCATAAAATAAAGAGTTTTGATGAAACTACAGTATTGATGAGACATGTGAACAACTCGTCGAGGGAGGAAGTTTGGCCAAAAGAGTAATATCGAAGGAACCAAGAGATATTTTATTGATAAAGCTATTTTGAGGAAAAGAGAGTATCGAAGAGGCACAAAAGATGTTGACCGAAGATAGCTTTTTGATCGAAGGATAAAGGATCGATGAAACACGAGAAATTTCCATCGATGACTTGTTATCAGCCAAACATAAAGAGTCGAAGGAGAGCATTTTTCTTTGATCAAAAGAGGAAATTTCATCGATGCTAGTACAAAGGCCAGTGTGAGGCCCTACCCTGACTCATCCTAGCATTTCAATATTTTTTATGTTGAGACTATTATGGATGCTTTATTTTTATGCATTATGGATTTGGAACTTATACGATTTCATGATTTGGATAACATTGATATATATTGATGCTTCATTTCTATGCATCATAGATATAGGGCTCTATATGATTCTAGAATAGGATTACTTTGTGATGATGCATGTCATTATTGGAATTGTAGGACTTTACTATGATGATAGAAATAGGATGCATTTTTATGTATGGATCAAAATTATGAGGATTATCATAATTGCTTATGTGGATTTATTTTGATACAAGATATATTGATTTTGTTTAATATCAATTGTATGCAAAGTATTTGACGTGTATTCTTATTCATGTGTTTAAATATTATATGAGGTTATTTGGAAGTACTAATGTGTAATTGAGATGCGCAAGAAAATTATCTATGTGACCATGGAAATATTATGGAGAACCAAACCTAGACCTATGTACATTTGTAAAACCAAGGTTTGTCTATTTGGAGAGACAACACCCCGTTTTTATCGTATTTTATTTGTGAAAGTGTATGTTGCATGTGTGTTAAATTGAATTTATTAATTTGTGTAAACCCAACAAGAGACAAAATTTTAAGTGTAATGTTGTAAAGTATTTTATTGTGTCACTTGACACGTGTGTTGATTTATGTCTTGATTTTTGAATTGTCTCTTGGAGAGACTTGTTTTAACCATAGCTTTTTCAAATAAATTAATGTGGTTCTATATTTTCCTTGGGTAGAGAATCTTTGGGGTGGTCAACCTAGGTTTGACCCGAAAGTTAACTTTAGATGGGTTTAAAAAGGGTTAAATGGGCTCCTAGGGGTAGTTTAAAGGTGTTTCCTAAAGCCCATAAGGTATACCTAAGGGTTAGGAGTGTTTTTAGGCATTTGTCTACTCCCATGTGACTGTTTAGTCATCCCAAAAAGTGAGTTTTCTAAGATGTGCGAAAATTGAATTTAGAAGGCATCATCTAGGTTAGTTAACTTTCCTTTTTGGATGAGAGATCCCTTTTGATCTTTTTTAGACTTTTTCCTTTTTCAATTTTAGAAACCTGTGAGAACTCTCACTGAGTTCTTCTTAGACAAGAATGAGAGATTTTGTGGGAAATCACCCACTCTCCATTTTTGGAGACTATGCATTTTGAAAAGTTTGGTTTTTAGATTCAAAAATTTTGGCTAAGTGTGGAAGGAAGATTTGTGGATTTGGGCTGCTCATCCTCAAATTAGTTCTAGTATACCATTGGGCAGATTTAAGGTTGGTTTATCTTCTCCTTGTGTTTCTTTCATGTTGCATGTTTATGTTGGAAAGTTAGTTTGTATGTAAAACTGGTTTTCTTGTATTTTCTATTGTGAAAATTACTTTGTGACATATCTTTTATTGTCTTGTATGCATTTCTGTGTTTTGGGAGTAACCAAGGCCTTCTACTCTTGGGAGAGTAGAATGGTTTTGTGGGTGGTAGAAGTTTGACAGCCCTTGAGTGAGAGACTCTCTTTATGAGAGCGAACTCAAGGGGTGTATTTGTGACCCTTGCTGCATGGCCTGGTTTGTGCATTTGGGGGTCATAAGGGGAGAAAGTATGGCATGAATGCCTTGGGGAGGGCATAAGGAATGTGGGGTTAATGATCTTATGAAATAACTTTGTTTGCCATGAGGTGGCATTGTGTTCTACTATGCTTGCAGTCTCCTTAGGGTACTTGGTCCACTACCACCCATGTGAAATCATCACATGTTGTGATGAAGTGTAGCCTTGGTTGGGAAAGTGATTGTTATGTGATTTTTCCCTTGCTTGTTGTGTTTGCATGTCTGTAACCTGTCTAGGGCTTGGTTCTCCAAGCTCGGGGGTGGCTTCTAGTAAGCCTAGGCTGGGAGGCGAGCACTCCATGGTCATAGCCTATGATTTAATTTGCAGGTTGTTGGAAGAAAAGAAAAGGACAAGTAGAAGTTGCTGGAATTATTTGTTTGCAGAAAAAGAATTGGAAATAGAATATTTTATATGTTAAGTTGTAGCAGTGTGAATGGGAAACTATATGTTGTAATTACTTTGAAAAGAAAATGTATTTATTTTAATTAAAGTCCTCATTTAATAGAAATGAGAGACTAGTCGGGTACCACACCCATTTGTACTGATGGCTATAATGTATTTTAAATGTACTCTAAAAAAATGCATTTATTTTGTTAAAGTATTATTTTATTGCAAAAAAAAAAATATGTTTATCTTGGATTAAGTTCCCTATAGTTATTGAAATTATATTTGTAGTATGCATGTTAGTTTTGAAAATGAAAAGTTTATTTTGCATATTATTTCTGAAAATAAAAGGATTGGTTATTTCCTTATGCATATCTCTAAGGATAAATTTAAATAATATCACATTTATATAGTTGTTGTTGAATTTATTGAATTCTGTCATTTACTCATTTGCAAAAAATAAAATCTAGAGAATTAAATAGTCTAGTTAATTTAAATAATATCATATTATATAGTTGTTGTTTAATTTTATTGGATTTTGTCAATCATTTATTGTAGAAAATACATCTAAATTATTTAGTCTATCTCTGATTTAAGCAGCAAGGTTATCAAAAAATAATAATAATAATAATAATACATTGATCTATATTGAATAATTTAATTAATCTGTTCAAAGGATTAAAATAATAACATATATTGGCATGGTAAAATCATCCTAGAAATCTTATGCATCTAATATATATATATATATACAAAATATATATATATATACAATTTATTTAAAATATATAAACATATATATATATATATATATATATATTTATATATTTATATATTTATATATATTAATTTATTTTTAAAACAAATTTAAAAACAAAAAACAAAAAAAATTAAATATAAAAAAAAGGGGGGGGGAAATGCCGAACCCACTATATTCACAGTGGGTCGACGGTGGCTCGGGCCACCACTGTGGCTCCACACAGTGGATGGCATGGAGGTTGGGGCCTCCCACTTTGGGTAACCACAGTGGAAGGGCCCGACCGCCACTGTGTATTCCCACAGTGGGCGGTGCCTGACCACCACTGTGGGGATACCCAGTGGCGTCCGGGAAGGTCCCCGCCCGGCGCTCCACTAACCCGCCTCCACTCCTCCTCTCCTCCACCGTATCCGCCATGGCCGCCGCCTCTAGAACCTGCACAATCAAACACACACACACACACTTCAAAAAAAAATATAAGGATAAAATCATAGTTAAGCCCTAACCCGAAAATAGGGTTAGGGCAAGATAATAGAATGGAAGAGAAATAGAGTTTGAGAGGGATCATTTTTATAACATTTTAACATATATATATATATATATATATATATAGTTTTAAGCTACAGATGTATAAATTTGACTTTAATTTAATTGGTTTATTTAACATTCATAATTTATATATGTTAAATAAACAATTAAATATGAAGTCTTAAATTTTAAATATATATATGCACATATGCATATATGTATATATATACATATATGCATATGTGCATATATATATATATATATGTATATATATATATATATGTATATATATATATATATATATGTATGTATATATATGTATATATGTATGTATGCATATATATATCTATGCATATATATACATATACATATACATATACATATACATATACATATACATATATATATATATATATATATATATATATATATATATATATATAACTTTAATTTAATTGGTTTATTTAACATTCATAATTTATATATGTTAAATAAACAATTAAATATGAAGTCTTAAATTTTAAATTATATTGGAGTTAATCATTTGGGAAATTTAATTCTGTTGGTAGTTATTTGTGTAACTAGGAAAATGGAATAAAATCCTATTACAATCAATAGAAGAATTGAAAATAAGACATTCAAAATAAATGAAAAATCATCATCAATGTCTCTTTCAATTGACCTCCATTGTCCTTCTTTCTCCTTCAAATTACTTTGTTTGTGGATCTCACCTACAAGTGCAAGAGCAAAGTATGAAAGCAAGCAAGATGACAAGATGAAAATTGTAGCATAAGGATACTAGAAGCGTGGTTGATTGATTGAAAATGTGATTGATTCTAAAAATGTGATTGATTCCTTTTTTCATTGAAGAAAATCATCCAATTATAGACAAATTGGAGAGAGGACAAGATTAGCATGAAGAGATTTGAAAGGAAATTCAAATCAAGAATGGCAAAATTATGACAAATGACAATTTGCTATGCAAGGAGTATGACAAATTATGACAAATTATGACAAGTTGCTATGCAAAATGCATGACAAATTATGACAAATTATGGCAAGTGGAAGCATAAACTTAGGAGAAAATGAGGGAATGAAATTAGGGGAAATATTAGAAAAATTAAAGAAAATAGGAGAAATTAGCAAATTAGAAAATTGAGGAAAAAGATGAAATAGAAATTAGGTGAATTAATTAATAGGTTTTCATCCATTAATTAATTCATGAAAGAGACCTAGGACTAAATAAATAGATTTATTTAACCCACAAAGAAGAAGAAAAGGATTAAATGAACAAATCATAAAACCCTAGAAATAAGAGGACAAGGAATTAGGTCAAGACAACAAGAAATTAATGTAGGTTCGATCATGATTTTGATTGACAAAGGACCAATGTTGATAAATGATTGAGATTGATTGACAAAAATCAATGACAAATTGACCAAGATTGACAAGGAGATCAAATTGATAGGCGCCAATTGATGAGGAACAATGACTAATCGATCCAAATTGACATGATTGAAAAGGACAAGGATCGATGACGAATCGATCGCAAAATGACAAGATTGACAAATTGATAATCGTAAATGATTACTAATCAAGCTAAAGATGATTGAAAGATTGACAAGAGGACAAAACCCTAATTCTATCATCGATTAGGATTGATGATGTCCAAAATAATGATAAATGAGTACGCACCATGATGCCACAGGATAAGATCGACCAGAATCATGACTGAAGATTGCTATCAACAAGACGTAATTCGAAAGCGATAAAAAATGAGGAATGCAGAAGGAGGACTCGATGCTCGCAAATGATGAAGACCAAGTGCGCAACATAGAAGAAATGTTAATGTGACGCAAGAACCCTAAAATAAGGCAATGCGCAAATGTTAAAGTATGACTCCACAAGCGTTGACCATTTTTAGATGTCCACAATTTGACTATGGGAAATATTTGTAGTCCACCTAAATATAGGTTTTTGAAGAGATTAAACTTTAAAGGAAAATATTGATTATGAATTTAATTGACCCTTTAGTCGATTTAGTTTAAACAAATTTTAATTATTGTTAAAATAATATATAGACATTTATTAAACTAAGAGCTAGGACTAATTTAATTAGATCCTAAAAACAATTAATGGTTATAGGAGATTAATTTTATCTATGTTAATTAATTGACTAAATTATTTTATTGATTAAAATCGATGAGATAATATATTATTCTTTTAGTATTCCGCATTTATCTAAATTATTTTTGCTTTCTTAAGATTGTTGTTGAGTTAACTCGAAAACATAGTCAAGACAAAACTTGCTAGTGCTTTACATTTTAGCAAACTTAATGTTATTAAGTTGTGATTTAAAAAAAAAAATATCCCGTTTGTGCCCAAAAGTTTGGGCATGACAGTCGGATAATGAAGGACTTTTTCGATGGAATTCTAACATCGATAAAATGATGGAGGGACTTAGTGATAAAAGCATTTTCATCAAAAAGGAAGATTGCAATGAATTGATAAAACATTATACCGACATAAACACTTATAGAGAGGCTTTGATGAAATCAAGATATCAATGAGACCAAGAGAAGTGTCGACGATGATGTCAATTTCACTGAAATAAAGAATGATGTCGATGGAATATGGTGTTTCGAGGAGACATAAGATAAAACCATCGAGACATATGATTTCATCTAAGTACAGCATAGGTGTAAGGTTGAATAAGCGTCGGTGAAAAATTCAAAGAACAACTAGACAAATTATTACCCATTGTCGCGAAGATCAAAACAAATCTCAGTAAAGTCACATCACCATAAATTTGAGTGAATATATGTGTGACCTTTCCTTAACCGGAATTATTAACTAGTAAATTCACCATAAATTCTCAATGAATTGATGAAGGGACATGACTTCTCATAGAATAGGTGTTGCTCATTTATTTATATGAGCATATTTTGTAAAATAAAGGGATCATTAGAATATTAGAGACGGGACAGATACTATAGCCTTGGGGCATACTATTGTACCATTTTGAAGCTTTAATAGAATCAGTCATTTTCTTCTGCATATGTGTAGTGGATTATCTCATTTTCTATAGGTAGTTGTTTCAGATATTATCTAAGGGAGATAAGGTTATTTGTATTCTTACAATGAATTTTATGTTTCTATGTTATAAATTTGGATTAAAAAGATCTACTCGTGGATTGTAATTGTTCCTTGTAGTTCTTCCTTGAATGGTCCCTTAAGGTTAGGGTTAAATTCATTCAGGCGGTTTATAATATAAACATTTAGCAGATCTCATAAGAAACAGTAACTGACAGATTTACCAAAGGGGGTAGGTTTAAAAACTATCTCACAAATCATACATTAAGTCCTAGAGAAATATAAGACTCTGTAGCCCAAACAACAAAGAAGGCACTAGTCATCGATAAACCATAATTATCATTATATGAATGCACCTTTACATTAAAGCAATAGGGATTAGTTGAGCAAGAAGTATAGAGTTAGTTAGTAATGGTGTACATATATAGGAATTTCAAGCACAAAGATGGAATAGCTTCCATAAAAACAATCTTAAACTCATCTAAAAGACAGCTATTCCAAGAACCTTTTCCATTCAGAGATAGGGGTCAGTTAGATCAAAATAATCAATCTGCTATAAAAAGCATTAGTTATCAAAAGTCACTAGTGAATAGTTATACCCGCCTAGGTCTTGCAGAACCTAAAGTGAGAGAGTTAGTAACCAAATAGGTTCACTCTATAAGTTGGCCAAGTCAAATTGGATGGTTTGATCATAGGAGTTGGAATTTCCTTAGAACCTATCCAATCTGCTGATTTGAGATCCAACAGATTGGCGACTCTACTGGGGAGAGTATTCATTTAAAAGGACTTTGTTGTGGAAAAGAACTCATATAAAAAGAAATAAATTTTCTCTCTAGAGAGAGGTGGCGACTCTAAAGTAAAGAGAAGAAGTTTTATGTACGGGAGGAATTCAATAACACAAGGCCATCCAATAGTACAATTAAAGTTTGATTAGAAAAGAAACAAGAAAAAACCAAACAAAGAACCGACAGACAATCCAATGGAACACATGAATGGCTTCATGAACGAGAGGTGTAACCAGTATTACTCAGAAAATAACTCACAGTCATCTTGGAATAAACAAAACCATACAATTCCTTCATGCCCAATAAATGATGACTTGGTAGTTGTAGATAAAGAATGAAAAGGAAAATTCCTCCTAGTTTTGAAAATCATCGCCCAAATCCAAGAGCAAATACATCAAGTTCCTCAGGTTCAAGCAAGATGGATGCACTAGACCGTTTTACAAATTTGATGAAACAAATGTTAGATGTAGCTACTAAAATGAAAGATACTGGAAGAACAAGGGAGTGTGTGGAATTATGTGCTAGGCTGGGTATCAATATCAATGAAAATGATATTGATCATGACCTGAATAAGTATAAAGAAAGATGTGAACATGCAACCCAAGGGTCGGACAAGGGAAGAAATCATAAAGATGAAACCAATGTAAAGAACAATACCTATAAGATACCTAGAGACCCCGTATATGATCATGGGAATGGTAACTATGCATACACCCATGTGCCTCCTGAACATCAGTACAATCATTATAACAACTTTGCATATCAAACTCAATTCCAACCCCGAAACCAATTTCCCCATTATAATAACATGAGTCAGAACCATGGAAATTTCTTCCAGGGAGGATACGGATTGATGAATATAGAGCGTATCAGACAATTTGACTTTTCAAAAATGATGATGTATCCTCATCCCATCCCAAATGAAATCAGGACTGCAGTACCAAAATTCACTAGGAGTAATGTTATCACGGGAGAAGCAAATTGCAAAGATTTTGATACAGTCATGGAAGATTTTTGCCTCCCATATGAAGAGGTTAAAATGAAGTTATCCATGCAATCTTTAACAAAAGATGCACGAGATTGGTTCAAAACATTACCTGATGCTTCAATAAGTAGCCTTGCAGAGTTTAGGAGACTTTTTCTCAAACACTATGGAGATCAAAATAGCCCTGAGTTTGCACTACATGAAATCATAAGATCAAAAAAGAACCTAATGAGACAGTAGTCAATTTCAATAGAAAATTTAACAGAGTTATAAAAAAAATTCCTAATAGGATAAAACCAGTCCCAGAGGTAAGCATCTTGTACTACATAAATGCCTTTGACAGCAAGACAAATTATGAACTCATAACAAAAAACCCTACAACTCTTCAAGGAGTTATGAAAGCTGCCATAACTATAGAAAACAATAGAAAAGCTACTAGGAGAATTGGGAAGAGAGAAGATACTAGGTTGTTCAACTCAAAAACTCCCAAACAAACTAAAGATGAAGATAAATTGGACAAGGTATTAAATGTTCTAAAAGATTTATTTGTGAAGGTAAATAAAACAGAAAAACAATAGTTCTTCCATCATGATAGACCTAGACTACATGATATGCCTTACAACACTACCTGGAAGGATGGGAAACCAGTGGAGAAGAGTCAAAAGGATAGTATGCAAACACCAAATCCTCTAAAAAGAACTATAAATCAAGTGTCAGATGATAACCTGTGGTGCTTTGCCTGTCACATGCCACATTCTCCTTACCAATGTATAGTGGCAAAGAAGCTACAAGAAGAAGAAGAAGAATGTGAAGGGTATATAGATGACCACACCATAAATTTTCTATCATTCGAAGAATATAACTCATCTAAGGAAGAAGGGGATGGTGATGTAAGTTCTAGATGGATCAATCGGCAATGTTATATGCAGCAAATATTCTCAATTGAGGAAGAAGAGATCAAACTCAGGGTCCCCACTAAGGAAGAAAGGAAAAGAATCACGGTGGCTATAGTGGAGAAAGCCAAAAGAACATATGCTCTCAGAAACAGAACCATAAACCCCGAGCAGGGAAAGCCCTCCGGAATGTTCATAAAAGAAGTTAATAAAATATCTAAACCAACAAATAGAATGAGTGATATCCAAGATAAGGACCCAAGCAAAACCAAAAAGAAAGAGGTTTAGCTAACAAAAATGCAAAAGGGAGAGAGCGAGAATATGATAGCTACTTCCCCAATACCCGTTGCCACATCATTTGACATTGTCAATGCTTTGACACAAATGAAGGTCTTTTTGCCATTGCTTGAGATGATGAAGTTCCCAGAGTATAGAGAGAAGACTCTAAGGATGATCACAGATGTCTCAGGAGATAAAGTGAAAGAACACAAGTAGGGTGGTCAAGACAATAATGGTGAACATGATCCATCTCCATCCATGTATTTGGAGTCGACAATAACAAAAAATCCTTCCCAAGTAGATCCCTTTTACCTGAATCTAATGATCAATAATAATATGATTAAAAACTGCATGATAGATTCAGGAGCAGAAATAAAAGTTATGCCTGCAGGAGTCATGAAAGAGCTTAGAATGGGGGTGGATACGACGTTTGGAAAATGTTATGCTATGGATAACAGATTTGTTCCAGTTGTGGGTGTTATGAAAGATGTAGAGTTAAAACTAACAGCATGCCCTAAAGCATCCTATAAAATAGATATCACAGTGGTAGATCTCCCTCCTAATTATGGGATGTTATTATCCAGATAGTGGTCAAACCTGATAGGGGGACATGTCCAGTTAGACTTGTCATATGCATTCATACAAGTAAATGGACATGAAGTAAGAATTGAAAGAGAGCCTTGTTCCTCATATATCATTGAGATGTGGAAACGCCTGAGCTGATATGTTTTATTCAGTCAGACATGGATAATTTTAAAGTACAATTGACAAAGCCAAAGACTGGGGATTTGTCTCCAATTGAGTCTTGCATCAAAGAAACTAATGATCAAGTGTGGTGCATGTACTTTGATGGCTCGTGCAGTAAAGAGGGAAATGGAACTGGGATTCTATTCATTTCACCAAGTGGAGAAACATTTAAGTATTCTTTCAAGTTAATATTTGAATGTACCAACAATATTGTTGAGTATGAGGCTCTAATTACAGGACTGAACCTAGCAGTTAAACATGGAATTAAAATCTTAGTGTATTTGGGGACTCAGAATTGATAGTGTCCCAAGTTAAGGAAAGATATGCCTCTAAACATATCAGACTGAAGCAATATAGGAATGCAGTATGGGACACCATTGAATTGTTTGATGCCTTTCAAATAAATTGGGTTGATAGGTCCAAAAACATAATGGCTGACTTTCTAGCGAATATTGCACTAAAGGAAAATGATATGACATTGAATGGCATATCACAAGTGGAGATAAAAGTCAAACCTTCTATCCCTGATAATTTGTACAACTGGCAGATTTTTCAAGATGATGTTGACTTGCTAAACTTCTTGCAGTGTGTGGATCATTATCAGGCACAGGCTATTAACTTTAATGACTTTGTGGAAAAGACTGATGCAAAAGAAACCTTGTTTGGACAAGAGATCATACAGCTGAAATCAAACAAACTACCAAGAGCTTTGGTTGCATTAGAAAGAACTTTTAATGCACAAGATGGAATAGAAACTAAAGTGAATGCAGCTAGAGAAAGTGGTGTTGAACAAGTTAACTTGGGAAACGAGGAGTCACCAAGGCATGTGTTTGTTCAAAAGAAATTAACCCCTAAAATAAAGCAACAACTGATAATATTGCTCAGAAAGTATAGGCACGTTTTTGCATGGTCATGTGATGACCTCAAAGCCTATAGAGAAGATCTTTTCCAGCATGAAATACCCCTTAAACCTGATGCCAAGACATTTAAACAAAAACAGACATATAAATCCAACCTTGCTACCTAAGATGAAAGAAGAAATAACAAAAATGAAAGATGCAGGGATAATAAAACCTTGTAGGTATTCCACTTGGGTTTTAAACATGGTGCTTGTCAGAAAAAAGAATGGAGATATAAGACTCTGTGTAGACTTCAGGAACTTGAATATATCATCTTCGAAAGATAGCTACCCATTACCAAATATGGATATCATGTTGCAAAAGGTAACTAGATGTGAACTATTATCTATGATGGATGGATTCTCAGGTTACAACCAAGTAAAAGTCAGGGAGGTTGAGCAATACAAGATAGCCTTTACAACACCATGGGGTACGTATGTGTATGCAAGGATGTCATTCGGCCTAACTAATGTTGGAGCAACTTTCCAAAGAGCAATGGATGTAGCATTTGTAGAGCTAATAGATGTGATAATGGTGGTATATCAAGATGATCTAACAGCTTATTCAAAAAGGGTTGAAGGCCACTGCAATCACCTTGAAAAGATATTCAAAAGGGCTTTAAAATATGGGATCTCTCTTAATCCAAAGAAATGTCATTTTGGAGTTGAGGAAGGAAAGCTCCTAGGACAAAGGGCTTTAAAATATGGGATCTCTACATCCAAGGAGGGAGTAAAAATTGATCTTGAGAGAGTGGCTACAATCAATGAATTCCCCATTCCAAAAACCATTAAAGCCATTCACTCATTCCTAGGACAAATCAACTTTGTCAGGAGACTTATCCTAAACTTTACAAACATTGTAAAGCCTATAGTGCAGATGTTGAAGAAGGGAGCCAAGATAGATTGGGATGCAAAAGCATTGGATTCCTTTGTAGTAATGAAAAGGGCAATGTCTGAGGCACTAGTACTAATATCACCAAATTTTAGCAAACCATTTATGATCTTCTCTTTTGCCTCTTGTCACACGGTAGCAATAGTATTACTACAGAAGAACCAAGATGGTTGTGAGAAACCCATTGCGTACTTCAAAAAATCATTGAGCCCATCTGAGATCAAATATGATATACATGAGAAACAAACCTATGCTCTGGTAAGAGTGGTAAAACACTTCAGACCATACATGGTAGGGGCAGAGATCATAGCTTATGTTCCTAATGTAGCAATGAAAGATATTTTCAGACAAACAAAAGTAACAGGAAAAAGGTGCAAATGGATCAATCAAGTCCAGGAGTTTAACATTGAGCTCAAGATTTCACAAGTCATTAAGGGTCATGGATTGGCTAAACTCATGGCAGGAGAAAATTCTGAAGGATTTCAAGTAAATGAAGTGGGGCTCGAGGAAGCTAGTTTCAATATCGAGCACATAGTATGGTACACAGATGTTGTGTATTATCTTAAACATATGAAGTGTCTAGACAATATGACTGATAATCAAAAGAGGACCTTGAATTTGAAATCATTAAAGTATGTGATCATTAATGGTGACTTGTATTGGAAAAATAGCGATGGAATATTACTACTGTGTTTAGATGAATGTCAAGCAGACAAAATCTTGCAAGAAATGCATGGTGGAGTGTGTAGTGGTCATTTTTCTTCTAGGACTATAGCTCACAAGATATTAAGGGCAGGGTATTATTGGTCACATGTGTTTAATGATTCCTATCAGTATGCTAGAAAGTATGAAGCATGCCAAATATTCTCAGGAAAAATGAAATACCAAGGAGCACTCCCATTAAGACCAATGCAAGTTGAAGAACTGTTTCAACAATGGGGATTGGATTTCATAGGGGAAATATGTGATAAATAGTGTGGAGGACACAGATGGATCTTGGTATCCACTGACTATCTAACTAAATGTGTGGAAGCAATCCCTACCAGACAAGCCACTAGTAAAGTAGTGATCAAATTCTTGATGGAAAATATCATTGTCATATTTGGTGTCCCCGCAGGAATCATCACAGACAATGGTATGTGTTTTAGATCTAAATAATTCAACACCTTTTGTGGAAAATATGGCATCGAGATATCTCATTCATCTCCCTATCATCCCCAAGGTAATGGACAGGCTGAGTCTAGTAATAAAAATATTCTCAAGATTATTAAGAGGATGTTAGGATAGAATAAGAAAGCATGGGATTCTAAATTGAATTTGGCAATCTGGGCAGATAGGATAACAGTGAAGAAGTCTACAAGAAAATCTCCATTTGAGTTAGTTTATGGCAAGAAAGCTAGACTTCCTCTGGATAACCTCTTACCTATTCACAAATTCACAGTATAGGAAGAGATTGATATCATTGATCCTATGCAAGAAAGGCTTGTGCAATTAATAGAGTTGGATGAAATCAGGATAGAGGCCCATAAACAAAATATTAAATTACAAAATCAAATGAAGAGATTATATGACAAAAAGGCAACAAATAGGAAGTTTGAGATAGGTGATTGGGTCCTAATGTGGGCTACCAGAAACCAGGTTAAAGGTAGGCATGGAAAGTTTGAGGCCCTTTGGCTTGGGCCATATGCGATTATAAAGAAAGTAGGGGAGGATGCTTATTACATACAAAGTCAAGAATTGCCAGTACATGGACAGTTCCTGAAGAGATTTTTCTCTTAAAATATTATTCCATGTAGAGTAGGTTAGGGTTCATTTTCCATTGTATATACCACCAACCACCATTAGTAGGTCCCTATTCACCAGAGATTCTAGATACTTGAAGGCATCCATAGTATAGATCCATCCTTAGTTAGAGCCACTGTTCAGAATTGAATTTAAATAAATAGAATTATGTGGTTTCAATTGAAGCTATACAAGTTTTCTTGAGAAAAAAAATGAAATCAAGCATGCCCTTAAGAATTTTGATAGAACCCTTGGCATTTCCATCGAAATCAAAATCCTAAAAATTATCGCTCAAACCAAGGCCATCACATATACATACTAATACTTCACCGAAACACCCAGTCTGACCGAAATGATTCTATTGAAGAATCCTACTAGTATCCTATCGATAAAGTGACTTATCGAACAAACCTTGGCCATGATGGATCTCAAAAGGGATTCACCAAAAACATTAGTTCCATCGACATAAAGTACATCAAGGAAATCAGAAGTGGTCCCACCGATAAAATAAAGAGTTTCAATGAAACTACAGTATCGATGAGACATGTGAACAGCTCGCCGAGGGAGGAAGTTTGGCCGAAAGAGTAATATCGAAGGAACCAAGAGAAATTTTATTGACGAAGCTATTTAGAGGAAAAGAGAGTATTGAACAGGCAAAAAAGATGTTGACCGAAGTAGCTTTCTCATCGAAGGATAAAGGATCGATGAAACATGAGAAATTTCCATCGATGACTTGTTATCGGTCGAACATAAAGAGTCGAAGGAGAGTATTTTTCTGTTATCGAAAGAGGAAATTTCATCGACGCTAGTACAAAGGCCGAATAACAATGGACTATTTTGATGGAATTTTAACATCGATAAAATGATGGAGGGACTTAGTGATAAAAGCAGTTTCATCAAAAAGGAAGATTTTGATGAATTGATAAAACATTATACCGACATAAACACTTATAGCGAGGCTTCAATGAAATAAAGATATCGATGAGACCAAGAGAAGTGTCAGCGATAATGTCAATTTCACTGAAATAAAGAATGATGTCGATCGAATATGGTGTTTCAGGGAGACATAAGATAAAGCCATCGAGACATATGATTTCATCGAAGTACAACACAGGTGTAAGGATGAATAAGTGTCAATGAAAAATTCAAAGCACAGCTAGACAAATGATTACCCATTGCCACGAAGGTCAAAACAAATCTTAGCAAAGTCACATCACCATAAATTCAAGTGAATATCTATGTGACTGTTGCTTAACCAGAATTATTAACTCGTAAACTCACCAAAAATGCTCAATGAATTGATGAAGGGACATGACTTCTCATAGAATAGGCATTGCTCATTTATTTATATGAGCATATTTTGTAAAATAAAGGGATCATTAGAATATTAGAGACAGGACAGATACTATAGCCTTGGGGCATACTATTGTACCATTTTGAAGCCTTAATAGAATCAGTCGTTTTCTTCTGCATATGTGTTGTGGATTATCTCATTTTCTATAGGTAGTTGTTTCAGATATTATCTAAGGGAGATAAGGTTATTTGTATTCTTATAGTGAAGTTTATGTTTCTATGTTATAAATTTGGATTAAAAAGATCTACTCGTGGATTGTAATTGTTCCTTGTAGTTCTTCCTTGAATGGTCCCTTAAGGTTAGGGTTAAATTCATTCAGGCAGTTTATAATATAAAAATTTAGCAGATCTCATAAGAAACAGTAACTGACAAATTTACCAAAGGGGGTAGGTTTAAAAATTGTCTCACAAATCATACATTAAGTCTTAGAGAAATATAAGACTTTGTAGCCCAAATAGCAAAGAAGGCACTGGTCATCCATAAACCATAATTATCATTATATGAACGCACCTTTACATTAAAGCAATAGGATTAGTTGAGCAAGAAGTATAGAGTTAGTTAGTAATAGTGTACATAAATTGGGATTTCAAGCACAAAGATCGAATAGCTTCCATAAAAACAATCTTAAACTCATCTAAAAGACATCTATTCTAAGAACCTTTACCATTCTGAGATAGGGGTCAGTTAGATCAAAATAATCAATCTGTTATAAAAATCATTAGTTATCAAAAGCCACTTGTGAATAGGTATAGCCACCTAGGTCTTGCAGAGCCTAAAGTGAGAGAGTTAGTAACCAAATAGGTTCACTCTATAAGTTGGCCAAGTCAAATTGGAGGGTTTGATAATAGGAGTTGGCATTTCCTTAGAACCTATCCAATCTATTGATTTGAGATCCAACACGGTGAAGATACCTATCGGTGCCAGTGTCAGTGAAGTGTCTGGCGGTACACTACTAAACCAAAATATGAAGCCGGAACATGTTTCCATCAATGACAACATATTGACACCAATCAATTGAGTGTCAATTGCCAACATCTTCATCATTATAGGCTTTGATAGAGATTTTAGTTTTGGGATCAATAGACTGCTCAAAGAAGCCTAATGCACGGATAAGTTTTAGAGTACATATATTGAGCCCAAATCCTCCATCTATTAATACTCTTTTTACTTGATATTGATAGACTAAGACCTTGATATGTAGTGGGGTGTTTTGCGGATGATCCAAAGAGACATTATCATGTTCAGAAAAAGATATGTCATGTGGCACCATCATATAGGCCACCATGGCTTGGAATCGATCAATATCCAGATCATTTGGAATGACCGTTTCGATAAGAGATTTCTCCAAGATATCCTTGTGTTTTGGTGAAAGTTTGAGTAACTCAAGTATAGATATCTAAGCGGGTGTTCTTCATAGTTAGTCGACCAAGTTATATTTAGTTTTGCAAAGAGTTGTTGACGTTGATGTGTTCCCTTTCAAGACATATTTATGCGCTCTTGTTGTCACATTTATCGACGTATGTTATTGTTTGTCTTTGATTTTTATGAAATTTACTTAATTGACATATGTCGATATGTGATTGATGGTGTTTTTGTATATGTGATTAATACAAGCTCCTTTTGTATTGTTTGATGTTGATGCCCATCCCTTGTCGTAATTGGGAAGAGGATTTTTGAAAGCTTCATGGTCACTATTGGTTTTATGACCATCGATCGTTAAGTCTCCCTTTTCTATCATGTCTTAAACTATGTTCTTCAGCCTCATGCAATCATTTGTGTTATGCTCCTTGTTTCGATGATAATCACAATAATGTGGCATTCCACCATAGTGGTTTGATTTGAGGTTCAAAGTTGCTTGTGGCTAGCAATGTGATGATCTTATTTGCCAATAGCTCTCGAAATTTTGATTCCAAGGTTTTTCCTAATGGCATGTATATTCGTCGATACGGGAAAGTATTAGTTTTGCCTCTTTGGTTTGTATGGTTCCCTTGGTTGTTGTTGTTGTTGCCTTGGTAATTCTTGTTGTTGTTTGACGTTGAAGCTCCTTGGTTGGTATTTTTCTGATAATTGTTAGTGCCTTGTTTAGCACTTTTTTTATGATTATTGGATGGTGGGTTGCCTGATAAAGTCAACACTGGTTGTTTAGACTTTACATTGCTGGCATTGATTACCCCATCATTAACAATGTTTTTGTTCCTTGTCCAAAATTTGGACTTGTATGAATTGTTGTTATGGTTTTGATTGTTAAAGGTGTTATTGATTGATGAATTAACACCTTCCTTAAAGAACTTCAATGTTCCTTTCTTGATGGAAGATTCCTCTACTTGGATACCATTTTCTATCAATTTTGCAAAATATGGTATACATTGTAGTTTGAGTTGACAACTCATCTCACTATTTAGATTGTCTATGAAGATTTCTATCTTTTCCTTTTCAAGCACATCTCATGGATATCTTGAGACCATGCAGCTCCATTATTGTAGAAACACCATGAATGTTTCATTATTCTTTTGTTTCGTGTTACACACATCCAACATGGTGATTTCATGTTGGATTTTATAGGAGTATTGTGTTATGAATGTGCTTACACTCATACTTGATTGTGGTTGTGATTCCTTCTTCTTGTTTCTCTAAGATCGAGTGACAGTGGGCATTAATATATCTCTACTATAGTGAATTCTTCTTCTTCTATTGGGGTTCTTGGTGGAGTTAGTGGCTTGGGTCGAGCTTTGTTGTAAGTGATAAGAAACTTTAGAAACAAAGCGGGGTTAATCCTTCCTCCACTATTAAGGCATTGGTTGAATGCTTCTTTCTGAATATAAGCCCTACTTCTCAAAGGTTCTTTATCAAATTTGTTGGTTTTTCCTTGGATATACAACCGCATATGACACAAGAATGCACGATGTGATGTAAAGAGTTGACGGTTGATATAGAGAAAAATATTCCTTTTGATAAGTGACTTAGAACTAGGTTGTGTCTTCTTCAACTTAGTCTTTTGATGCAGACTTCTTCTCAAAATATGGTGAGTGGTCATATACAAATGATCAATGTTGATGTTTGATGTTTGGATATGGATACTTCATGTTAGAAACTCAAGTTTACTTGTCAAGTAGAAGTTTAGTTTGTTTCACTTCTACGATAAAGTGTGCTAAATGATATGAGCCAAGTTTCACGATCTAGAAACTTAATTTGACAACTTGAGGACCTAACTAGGTATTATTTTGGATAGGATTCATTGGATGGTGGAACTTTGATCACTGTTTTGATACTCCTTAATTTAGTTGGATGAAATCTGATCTCAAGATAGTTGAAGATTTGAAATCTCTTTCTAAGAGTGCTTAGTTGGATTCAGAAATCCCTCACTTATGATCCCCTTTTGAATATTTTATTGTTGGATTTTTTAAAGGACCTAAAAGGGTATCCAAAATTGTTGGTGAAAATTTCACAAGGTGACTAGTTTGCTCTTTGTTTTTCACTAATTTTGATCATGCGCTAGAACAGAGACTTGATGCTCTAAAGGATGTTCTCAAAGCGCTACGGAATGTTCCAGATGCACTATGATACCTCTCAAATGCACTATTTTATACTATTTGACAACACAATTGTTTAATAGGTTATGCACTAATATGTCCCTTTAAGGCGCTGATGTTTGGTATAAATGCACTATAATATGCTTCGGATGCGCTAGGCTGATGCTCCTATGCGCTATAGTGATGTTGATAAGCGTTGTCTGAATTTTTACTAGTATGATACTGATCATGCACTAATGTGAAAAATGAAAGCACTAACTTCTGGTTAAAATGCGCTATTAGATGGTTGAGATGCGGTAGGATGTTACTCCTACGTGCTAATTGTCCTGATAACTTTCTTTTGATGTTTTTCGCTGTGATGTTTAGAAATAAATTTTGTGACTTGATGGTCAATTTTCTGAAAAATGACTTGAAAACACAGCAGATAGAAGTGATAACAATTTTTCTATGCTAAAAAAATAGTGTATGTTCTTTTGAGGATATTTTAAAATCTCTGATGTTTTCACTAGCTTGGATTACAAAAAGATAAATCAAGCAGACTCTTTATTCAAGGGTCATTGGCAATATCATAGCCCACTAGTCTCGATACTCCGTCAGCTCAAACAGCCTTGTCACCTCTAGGGGGTGCCCATTTTTTTGTCTTTTGCCATATATTAACCCAAAGTTAATTGCTTCATAATTGGGTAGTTATCTTGGGAGATATATGGTGAGTGATCTTGGGGGTGAATTCTTCCCCACCCTTACACTATGATATTGCCAATGTTTGGTAACTGACTTGGCTCAAAGCTTCTACTTTTATGGTTTTTAATCAGGCTTTGATTCAATCTTCAATGATAAACTCCCTCGAGAGGCTTCCCAACCTTTAGAACAAGGGCTTCACATATCTTAAAGATACTGGGGAAAGACTAATCGTTGAGAAAAACCATTGGAGGGGATTTTCATCAGCCTCCACATTTGATTATAGTGGGTTGAAACACTTGGCGATAAAGTCATTTTCCACTTAGGTCATTCCCCTCTCACCAGCATTAATGGTGTCATAAGGGAAACTCGGGAGGGAAGGCCTTCTAAAGAATTTATTTGCTTTGAAGTAAAAGAAAGCATAAATGAGTGGTTTTGGCCTTTCGATCACCCAATTAAGGGGAGAGCATATACCTACCACTTTCGAGACAAGGCAAACAATGTTCTTTTTATCCTTCCAAAGCAATGATTGACTAAGACCTATTTGGAGATGTTGCTCCAACAAGCATGGTGTTCTTGTTAGTCCCATAAAACAATTTGTTTGTTTAATCTAGGAAATAAAATCCTGGTCAACTTAAAATAATGCACGTTGCTTTGAGATGAAAAACGTGTTTGCAAAATGAAATGTGGATTGTTCTTTTTAATCTTGCAAACAAGTATTGATTGTGAATTTTATCCTTTGCAAGAAAATAAAAGATTGTTGTTGTTCTTTTTATAACCCCAAAATTTGAAGTGTGAACCTAACTTGCAAGAAGGAAAATATGAAGTTGTTCTTTTTAACCTTGCAAATTTGATTCTTTTTAAACCTCCTAATTGAAATGTGAGATTCTTTCACCAATTGAAACTTAATGGGATTCTTTTTAGCTTGAAAAGAAAATGAGTTAATTTAGCCAACTTTGAAAAAGCTAGAAAAATTAAATGCATATCCTACTTTATCTTCTTCAATCCTGCATCAAATTGTTAGTCCTACAAGAAGACATAAGTTAGAAAAATAAAAAATCATATGGTGGGATTTTCCAAGCCTAATTTTAAATCTTGGTTACAAATTTTCTTCTTCTCTATCAGAACCACGTACTACTTTGATGCCTGAATGTGCTATACTGATACTCCTATGCGCAAAAAAATAGAGAAGAACACGCACTAGAAAGAAAGTTAAATGCGCTAAGGAAGGGTTTATATGCACTAAACAGTGCGATGGATGCACTAAAGTTTGCCACAGATGTGCTGAAAAAAGTTCCAAATGCGCTAAAAGAGTATTCTAGCATGCGTGCAATCCTTAACCTGCACAAAAAATGATTTTTTTTGGGGGGATGTACCTCACGGTGGGCGCAAGAAATGTACACGAGAAAATGCGGTGACCAAAATGAATAAATCGAGATCAAAAGACCCACATACCAGTGAAACTCTTGGTGCAAGTATATGAACTAATTGAATTAGTTTAACTTCCCAAGGGGTGTCCCATTGTTCTCTATCTCACAGGATCCCTAAAGCCAATGTTTTTCTCTCAGATCATTGAGCAAATGACTTAGGAATGACAACTCCAAGAATGAGTGATATTTGATCTACATTCATGAATGCATTCTAAGATCTATATGATGTGCTAAAACTATGATGATTAAGTTAAGATGAAGATAATAATATGATAAGAGATTAACAAATTATCCTAACATGATTTACTAGCCTAGCATGAATATTCTATGATATGAAAAATTCTTCTAAATGACATGATGATATTTTACAAAAGAGAGGCTAAAATGCTTAGTAAATTAGGCTATAATGTAGATGCATGAAAACTTGGAGATATGGAAAATGAAGAATGAGAGCTCTATTTATAAGAAAATAGGGCAATGGATGGTTAAGATTGAGTAATCTTAACAAGGGCTAGGATTGAAAGTTAATCAATCCATGTTTACAATTCTCACCAATGAAATGGTGACAATTGTCAACAAGAGGTTGCTTGAGAGGAGATGCAAGAGGCATTAAATGCTTGAGGAGACATGAAGGTTACCTTAGGAGGTAAGGTTGAGGTTGGGTTAGGGTCATCCATTGGATAAAGCTTTTACCCAAGGGGTAAACTCTTGTGCAAGGGTTAATAGGATAACCAAGGTTAAAGCCATTAGTACTTGATAAGACCCTTGGGTTAAATGAGGGTTAAGTTAGAGAGAATGTCTCTAACTATGAGAGGAAGGTTGAGTTAACTATTAATGGTTAAGAAGACTTTGTGGACGAATTTGTAAGAGTCCTTCCAGATTTGGGGGAACTCAACAAGTTAGCTTGTTGAAGAAATAAAGCCTTTAATGCATTTAAAACTTTCTTCCAAATTTGAGAAGTGACCTCCTCAAACTTAGGGAAAGGACATGACCAAAGGGATCAAGGCTAATTTATTAAGATTAGATGGGTTCTAGAAGAATGTTTAGTAGGCAAGTGGGAGATGTAGGAAAATGCAAGTGGATGAGGGAAAAGGATTTTAATTAAAATAAAATTGCTTTATTTCAACCAAAATAGATACAACTTGCATAAATACAAGAGGGGGATTCAATAAATAAATTAGATTTATTTATTTGCAAGGATCAATTTAATTAAAAGTAAATTTAATTAAAAAGGGAGAAAGGGGAATTAATTAAATAAAGTGATTTATTTAATTAAAGGCTAGAAAAGGTTTAGGTGAATTTGATTAAATAATTTGAGTAATTCATTTAATCAAATAGATGAATGTGAAGAAAACAATTAAATAGAATTTAATTAATAGGAGGAATGGGGTAAAAATAAATATTAAATATTTATTTAAGAAAGTGGTCAAATTTATACGTCTACAAATGGAATAAGATGTACCTTTCTCTTGCTAGCAGATTGCAAATCTATGAAAAAATCATTTCTTCCTACACCCTGTACTACTCCTCAATCTAGTTGTTCAGCAGTTATCAGGTTAATGACATTCAGAAATCTATAAGGAATTTCTTATGGTCGAATGGTTAAGGTAACAGGAAATGGAATTCGGTTAATTGGAGGCAGTGTTGCATGGACAAATACTTAGGGGGGTTAGGTTTGAAAGACCTTCACCTATAGGGTATTGCACTTACTGCTAAATGGATTTTCCATTCTTTAGAGGGAGATGAACCTTGGAAAGTATTAGTGAGAAACAACATTCTCTTTGTTGTTCCCAAATAGGCCAAAGGTTGGTAACACCTCCCCTTTTTTTATCTCATCGCTAGCAAGTTTCATGTATCCCAATAGGATCTCCCATCTTTAAGACACTCTAGAAGGCTTGGGAGTTGACTAAGAACCTGATTTCTAACAATGGGGTGGTTGATAACAACAACTCCATAGCAGGAGAGAAATCTATTTAGTGGAATCTATTACATTAAGGTAAACCTCTTGCCCTTACACAGGGGTGCTTGGCCAAAAATTGGGCCCTCAAGGGCATTAACACCTTCAATGATATTATTAGTGATGGTGCACCTATCCCATGGGTATCCATTCAGCAAAAGTTTAATATTTCATCTTCCAATGCCCGAACTTACTCCATGATTAGAACTGTCTGCAATAGCTTGGATTTATCCATTCCTTGTGTGGTGAGAGAGAATAGACCTTTTTTCTACACATGGATGGATGGACCCACCCTACCCAGAGCTAATGCTAAATTGATTTGCAATGCTTCACTAATAGTGATGATATTATTACTCATCTCAACTCTGTTTGGAATTTACAACACACTAAGGAACAATGGAAAAAGATATTTTCCTTTCACTAACATTTTGTTATCTCACCTAAGCAAAAATGTTTTAAATGGATCTTGATGTTGAAAAAGCTTCCTATTAAATATCTTCATAACAATCTATCTTTGTGCCATATTTGCAGGAAGATTGAGAATGCTCATCATATCTTTTTTAACTGTATTTTTTCCAGAGAAATCTAGAATATGTTTGTTAAAGGTGATATCTCTCATATTGATGCAATGCTTGGCTTTATTAAAGGTTTGAAGAAGAATACTAATCTATTCTAGTCTATGCTAACTTGTGAAATTTTGTGGAACATTTGGAAACATTATAATGAGGAAAACTATCAGGATAGAGGCAGGGATCTTATTGAGTCCCTCAGAAGACTCATCCATTACCATGTTGTATTGCAAGTCACGCTTTATATCAAGATCTCGGAAGAGAAATTTGATAGATTGCTAGATAAGGGGTCAATTTGAGTGTGCATCTCATAACTTTCCTACAACCACGCTTGGATGGACCCAGTCTAATAGGGATCGAACTCCTCTTTCTTCCGCTCTCAACACAACAATTGGGGAGGTGTATGATCACAAAAGGCCAAATCAGCAACACAACTTTGCAGCTATCCTAGTGATTTTCCAAGAAGGAAAGACCACCATTTGGATGGAAGGCCCCTTAGGCTGGACATCCTGGATTAACAATTGACTTCTTTTGATTGTTTATCTTGAGCTTGTCTTTTTTGAAGATGATACTATGGTTGTATAAAACTTAGTTTGTATAGGACAGATTAGATATTCTCCTGGTTGGATGTTGTGACAGTTAACTATCTATTTTTTGTATTATGTAGTGGGCAGTTAGCTGCAAACAGTATCAAGTTGTATGTATAGTTTATCTATTATACTTAATAAAAAAAAATTGTCCTTTTCCTAAATTAAATAAATATTTTATTTATTTAATTGATCCTACTTCCTCTATTAATTAAATAAATCTTTATTTAATTAATTAATTCATTAGCCTTTTTTACTCATGACACATGTCACTCATCTCTTAATTCTTCTCTGACCTACCCCCTTTATCATTTAATTATTTCCTCTACCTATCCTTTAATCTTAGCTGACCATTTATATTTACACCTCTTAATCTTATCCCTTCATTTCTTATAGTGTTCTCTATATAAGAGGATAGTCACCTTCATTATCAACCCTAATGAAAGAATCAAGTCGTCTTGCGATCAAGGTATCAACCACAATCCATTATTTGTTGAGCTCTTGTGCATATATAAAATATGAGAGCAAATATATCAAACAAGATCAATGGAGATAGGAGACAATGGAGATTAAAACCCTACCAGACATGTGAATGGTATATCTTATTTTATTTTGTTTATTTGCATGGTCTTAGGTAGCTTCATTTGTGTATCGTGGATCATTTTCATTGTTAGGCTAAGGTTTTGTGGTTGGATCTTTGTTAGTCTTTCAATATTGTTGTTTCCATTATTCACTTTTCACCATATACATTTTGGCACGCCCGGTGGAACCCTTGTCCCTTTTATTTTGATATCTTGCTTGCAGATTTTGCGTATTTTAAAGTTGTAGGTTCGACATTGTGACGATTCTACACTTTTTTGCATGTGTGATAGATAAAATCGTGTATGTGATTTCATCTGGGCATCTGCAATGAATATTTTCATGTTTTTGATCTTGTTGTCGTTTTGCAAATCCGATATCCTAAAGTCGTGTCTGTGTCAAATTTGACTATGTTTTTGGCTTATTTTTGCATCTGCGTTCTGTTTGGTCGCGTTTCTGTTGTGCAGGGTTGATTTTCTGTTTTGCAGCATTGGTTCTTCTGAAATCGCATCTATGTTGGGAAATCATGTTTGTGCAAAGCAGAAGCACATCTGGGTATCAGAGAAGTATACTATCACATTTGCCAAAGAAAACTTTAAAACCACGTCTATGTCAATTTGAACCATGTCTATGTTGAGAAATCATGTTTGTGTAGAGAAGAATTGTGTCTCTGACTTTTAAGCTAAAATTGCCATTATCACCAGAAAACGATGTCTGTATTTATTGTTATTGCATCTGGGATCATAAATCGCATCTAGGTTTATTAAAATTATGTTTGTGTTCACAGTTGGGAAATTACAGAAAATTGTCAAGAACAAAAGCGACTTAAGTTTTCAAATTTAAAGAGCTTCTAAGGTTGCTTCCTATAGGGCTTAATTTTTCAATCAACTTTTCTTGGTCACACACTCAACCATTTTCCTTCACTTGCATTGCTCTCATGCATATTTTCCAAATTTGAGTCAAAAGGTTACTTTTCTTGTCCTCATCAAACTTTGCAAACATACTACAACACAACACTAGGTGATTCCTATATCAAGATCTATCATCTTAGGGTCTCATTTGGTCTTCTTGACTCAAGGTCAACTTACCTCATCAAGAGATCCACCATCTCTTTGGAAGCCACACCTTGCTCTCAAAAATACATACTTTGGTATTACACTCTTAGACATTGCAAGTTTACCCTAGATTCATCTACACTTCATACACCTCTTGGTCTTCCATAGTCTTTGCATTTTCATACTACTTTTCATTTTGGTCAAGACTTTAGTCTATGGTTGAAACCCATTCACAAAGGTCTAGATGGGATGACGAAGAAGCTTTAAGGTCTTTAAACATGAGTATTTATGAGTTTGATGGAGATGAATTTTACAATCCATTTGACAATCGCAATAATATACCAAACAATGACAACAATAATGGAAATCACGATGATAATGACAATGTATTTGTGGATTCTGCAGAAGTTGAGGAAACTATCATGGATGCCCATTTTAATAAATTGGTTCAAGAAATCATGAAAATAGATAAACAATATTTCTTTCAAGTTATAGCACAAAGTAGAACAAGACTACCCGTTGATTTTGATATGTCACAAATTTTGGAGGATTATACAAATCAAATAAATCAAGTTAACAAAAGGCAAAGGAGGCCCAATAATGGTGGTAATAGAAGAGAGAATCTCGTGCTTGAGTCACCTTCCTCCCTATTTTAAAAACCTATAATTCCAAACACACACTCATTCTCATGCCAGTTATGATAGAACCTCTCATGAACAACCCCACAATCGTCATTTCCCATGGAGGAGAACTACCACTGTGCATGATCATGATAATACCAAAGATCATACCAATGTATAAAATTAAAATCAAGCGAATATTCAAAATCATGACACGAGGAGACCCCATGTCAAATTTGGGGGAAATACTCAAGACCACTCTTATTATACCTCCCATCTTAATGGTCATGACATGTATCGACCTAGACCTAGTGCTCCTCATTACAACATCATACCAAGTGGTCCATATACAAGATATAACTATGTTCCTCCTCCATATGAACACATCTATGATCAATACCATCCATACATGCATTACATCCATCCTCCTCCGCCTGGTGGCTCAGGCATGGGACTAGCTCAAAGAGAACAGACACCACCCAAGAATGATTTGCAACAAAAACTCAAGGATTTGCAAAATCAAATGGCAGACATGAATACACCAAAGCAACAGTATACAATGAAGGACATATGTCCTTACCCATTTGATAGAAGCATTTTCAATGCCTCAATTCCCTCCACATTTTGTGACACAAAAATTTGATGAGTAAAAAGGCAAAGGGGATCCTAAGGCACACATAAGACAATTTTTCATAGCTTGCATTAAGGTAGCAGGAGAAGAAACATACTTGATGAGATTGTTTCCACAAAGCTTAGGTGAACAAGCAATGGAATGGTTCTCCCAACTTTCACCTAGAATCAAATCATGGAGTGATTTAGCAGAGGCTTTCATATAATTGTAGTGTCATAAAATTGTAACCCCTATAATTTTAACCATATTTGGGGTCCTCACCTTGGCAACGGCATCTCCTTCCTTAACCGGGACCTATTTCTACATTCCCAACCCTTCTCCCTTCCTCCTTCATGTCTTGTATTTTCTCTAGACCCTGTCTGGGCCCCAAAATAGGGCAGGATAGGGGTGTGACGCCCCTATCCTCACCTCCTAGGGTAGTCCTATGTGTGGGTTACCCGATCACCTATGCACTTCTTGTCTTCGGGGTTTGTTATTCCTCTTTGTCGATCTTCGATGGTTGAAATTTAATCCTTGAGGCATGTATAAAAGGGAATTCAATACCCTCATTCATGGACGAATGGATAGCACATAGACGAATAATAGAGGATAAGAAATATAGAGCATAAGGAGAAGATACAAGATTTCAAGGTCATCATCAAGCATTCAAGTCTTCTTCATTCATTCATTGGAGAAACATTCTAACATTCATTTGCAAGCATGTGTGTGTGTTAGGGTTTTTGTCATGTTATATGCCATTTCCTACAAAATTTGTGGTTACATTCAAGAAGCAAAGCAATCATCATCAACAAGTTGCAGATCTACAAGGTATACATCTCCATTGTTTACATTCAAGCATTTGCAATTATTTTCTTTCTTGGTTGATTCCTCAACCAGGGTTTGACTAAGGCAAACCTCTATCCACAACCCCCTTTTCTTCTCTTTGTGTGTGTAGGTTGCAGGTGCGCAGCTGTAATTGCAAGTTTTGGATTCATTTGCAGAGACAGAAGAACCCTTTTTTCATTTCGCGGATTTTGTGGTGGACCATGTATATTCCCACCATGGTCCCGATGAATTTTCTCCAAATTTGCAGGATAGATTCGCATCAGTTAATTAGCTCAAATCCAAAAGTACAGTGTGATCCCGAACTGGTAGCACTTCATTTCACTCATTTCCTATCTATTTTCCACATAGTCAACAAGCCAAATTTCTCATTTACAAAAGAGGTCAAATCACACATCAACCACTTGCAATCCACTTAGTATTCAGATCCTTGTCTCTCTTGGATTTGGATCTAGTGGATTCAACCCCTCTTTTGAATGTAAAGTTCTTCCCAAGTGAAAATCATCCTAGTGGCTTCCTTTCTCTCTCCTAGATGGGGTGTCACTTGGAACTAATTTTCCACTTTACATTTTGGTGAACCTTGTCTCCTGTAAAATTCATCTTATTCAAATATCAATTAGAAATCAAAGGGAAATCATGTATCCCTATCTAATCAAAGAATTCTAACAAACAGACAATGAAATAACACAATCAAGCAAAATAGGAATTAAAATCATTCAATAAAACTCCCTATTTCGTGATTGCGTATAACTTCCATTGCTCTTCTCTTCTCTGTGGTATGATGGCTCTCAGATATTGTGCTGGCAACCTGCAAGTGACACAAAGATTCAAAGTTCATGATTCTTGAAAATGGAGATTGAATGCTCAATTTATAGATTTTTGGATGAGATTGATTGAAAGGTGGAACAAATTGTGGAACTCAGGTGAGCTCACATGAAAATTGATAGTTGAACTGTTGATTGTAGGAGTGAAACTCAATAGATTGAATAGATCAACGGAGTCAACTGATTGAGAAAAAGTTGACTGAAGGAAGAAAAAGAATGATTGAAGGAAATAAAGAGGATGACAAAGAAAGCTTAATTTAGAAAAAGCTAACTGAAAGATGGAAATAGAGATTGGAGAGATAAATGATTTAATTAATTGATTGATTTAATTAATTAATTTATCATGTGCTTGCACTTTAACTTAGATTTTCAATTTAATCTTTGCATGATATTTATTCACATAATTGAATTTATTTAAATTCAATTTAGTATTTGAATATATTTAGAACTTGACTTTGATTTTTAATTTAATCTTTGAAATCATGCACATGTAATTGAAATTAGAAGAAATTAGAAGAAATATTTTAAACGAAATTAGAACTTACGGATTTGAAAATAGAAGAATTAACTAGCTAATTAAATAATTTAAAGAAACTATTTAATTATGTAGAAATGGAATTTAATTAATGAAATTAAAAGAAATTAGAATTTTGGGATTTGGAATTGAAGAATTAATTAGTTAATTAAATAATTTATAGAAACTATTTAATTATTTTAGAAATAGAATTTAATTAAATAATAACGATTATTTGAATTAAAGGAATTAAATCATAATAATTAAATAATAAATATTTAATTAATATTTAGAAAAGGGTTAATGATTGGATGTTTAGAGATAGAAATATAATTTATTTAAATAATAAAGATTATTTAAATTGGGAAATTAATCAAAATTAATTAAATAATAAATATTTAATTAATAATAGAAAATGGTTAAAATGATTAAATGATGATAGAATAGGAAATAGAATAATTAGTGAAATGATAAGGAAATATGAAATTAGAAGAATTTAGAAGAAATAGAAGAATTAATAAAATAAGATTAATTAACTTAATTAAAGAATTAAAGAATTATTTAATCAATTAGAGGAATAATTAGTACATGATCAATGAGATATTTTTAGGTGTCTACATTTGCCCCTATTCGAGACAAAGTTGAAATGACCTTGTTTCAAAGAAAAGAAAAAAAATTGCCCCAGTATGCCTTGGTACTGATGTATAGTGTAAATATGCCCCCTCGGAAAAAGTCGTCAAAAAATTCAAAAATTGAGACCATGTTTTCAATACTAGTGTAATGAGCAAGCGTGTGAAGTTTCATTCCATTTTGAGATTGTTTGAGTAGGTTACAAGGTGTCTGAAGCTGGCAGGGTTCACGGGCGTCGAGGTGTCAAAAAAAACCCTAATTTTGAGCTATAAATAGAGATTTTTAGGTTTTCATTGGCTCATTTGCAATTTGGTGAATTCTTTGTTTTCTCTGCAATTTGTGTGCTTTCTTTTGAGTATTTGATCATCATTGCTGGTTATAGAGCTCGATTGCATTTATCTGACCGAGTACGTTCATATCAGAGACCTCCTGGGACTGGCAGCATGGTATTTTTCCAAATTTTTCCAGATTTTTTAACTGTTTTTTGCTATTTTCCAAAAAAAATTCAATGATCAATTTTTGCTTTGTGTTACGTAATCGCTTGTCGATGTTTACGCATACGTTCTTAATGTATCACAAACACTCTAAATGCTACACATGCATCATAATTGTTACGCATTAGTGTTAAATGTGTCGCATTCGCTCATTTCATACCACAATAGTGTCTAATGTTTCACTTTAAATGTCATGCAAGAGTCATAATTGTACCGCATTAGTAATAACTATCACACATTCATTGTACATGTAATTTTTGTCATGCGTTTTGAAATATTTTTTTGTTTTTTCGCGATCCGATATATAATATTTTCAATATTTTCTCATTGCAGGAGAACATTGGAGTGTTATCCAGTCGACAGAGTAGACCCAGTGGACTTGATCTTCATGCGGACTTACTTGATGAGGAGATTGAGCATATCCGACAGCTTTGTCTATATCATGTTTTACACTTGCCAGAGGTTACAGCCAATAGGGCCATGATTACAGCTTTGATAGAGCAGTGGTACTCTGAGACTTGTTCATTCCATCTGCCAACTGGTGAGGCATCCATTATATTAGAGGATGTATGATGTACACTTCATATTCTGATTCATGGTGAGAGAGTTGTATATGGCCATGATGATGGCATTGCTAGACTATGTGCACTTTTCGAGTGTGTTCAAGATTTGTAGATCAGTGGCCATTATGACATCCCTTGAGCCCGATTAGACTATGATGACATGACTATTGTATTATGCGGTGGTGTCGATGGTTTACTAATACCTAACAGACGAGGTCATGGATTTCCAGTTGGATGGGGCAGAGTGCTCCATGATATGATTGTTCATTGTCGACTGTATGCGTGGGGTCCATGTCTACTAGCCATGTTATATTATCAGATGCATGGTATTGTGTGTCTAGGATACCGATCTATCAGTTGTGGTGTGACTCTGCTCTAGACATGGGCATTGGAGCATATTTCTATCTCTAGGCCTATCATTCATGTTGATTTGCAGCCTAGTGAGCCTTATGCTTTTAGGTACACAACAGGTATTAGACACAGGGGTTCAGGGAACACCTTGTATTGGAGGCATCAATTGGACATATTGCAGAATTTTATTTGGAGACCATACTTAGATTGCCCTAGTTGGCCCGATGATGTCGTGCACTTGCCTTTCTGCCGACAATAGAGACATGATCGGTAGGACGTTTGATACCCAATGTATTATCGAGATGTATCTTCTAGGGCGGGTTCTGAGACGGTTCAGTGAGGTACATGTGACACTTGTGGTTACTGCTTATTTTGCTCATGCATTGTGGGAGCTATCTAATTGGGGTGTGTGCATACAACCTCATGTTTCTTCTTCTGAGTTTGATGCTCTACAGCCATTACTTTGGGGTTGGGGTAGAGGTGCAGCAAATCCAGGGACAACGAAGAAGTATGATGCATGGTTTGTTAGGCATAGGCTGGTGCCATTGACTGTTCCTATTGTTCCCATTACATCACAATAGATTCGCCATCCTAGACAGCATTTGAGGATAGACGTAGGGGAGAGAGCCGGAGGAGGAGGAGAGGGTGGAGCTGAGAGAGGAGGTTGGGGAGATGAGGGAGGAGGTGAGGGAGGTGCGGGAGATGAGGATGTAGACATTGGTGGAGACACTAAGTCTATTAGCAATGAGGATAGCGATGATTTTTCTAAGTCATCGAGCAGTGAGGGTGGAGATGATGATGAGGATATGCCAGAGCTGGAGGATGTGCCTAGTGCAAAGGGTGGGAGAGGACGGGTGGGTGAGGGGGATGATCCACAGACTCTTAGAGCATGGGTCCCGAGTTTGGAGGAGGAGGTCGCTAGATGAGATGTCGAGTGGGAGACCTACCATGCAGATTATGGTGTTCTTGAGGATGAGAGAGATCATCTCCAGAGGGAGAGAGATGAGACAGTGTGGAGATTTCAGATCACCATGGATTCCTTTGATCAACTATTTAGACCTGGTACAGATGCACGTGACCAGGAAGATAGGTATTTCACTGTTGCGTAGGAGGCTACATATTATTGACAAGCATATGAGAGAGTTGTCCCTGAGGGTTGGAGAGAGCCTAGCTTCAGTGCATTTATGGGGAGGAGATCGAGTAGATCTACTTCACGATGGTCTAGTAGTGGTGGTGTTATGGGACCACCTTGACATCCTGGGGCAGGATCTAGTGGACGGGATTCACCTATTGACAGAGGCAGTGTTGGTTGAGACATTTTTTGATCATGTTATCTAAGCCTTCAAGCCTGCTTATTGTATTCATACACATTATCATTTTTGAGTTATATATATGATATGCAGGTTTTGGCAGTGATCTATTTATGTTTTGTTTTCTATGTATGCTTATATGATGCTATGAGTTTTGTGATGCATATCTATTTGATTCTATATGATTCTGAATGCAATGGTAGTACATGTATGTATCAATGATGCTAATGAATGTAATGGAATTTATAATGAATGCAATGGAACTTATAATGAATGCAATGGAACTTATAATGAATACAATGAAATCTATAATGAATGCAATGAAATTTATAATGAATGCAATGGAACTTATAATGAATTCTTAATGAAATCTATAATGAATGCAATGAAATCTATAATGAATGCAATGAAATTTATAATGAATCCAATGAAATTTATAATGAATGCAATGGAATCTATTATGAATGTTTTGTATGATAATGACTTAACCAATTTTCAACTTAGATACACCGTGAAGAAATGTTAGTTAGATGATAGAGAATAGAGATTGATGATAGAAAGAATGTTAGAAAGAATGTGATTTAGAGAGAAGATGAGAAATCAAAAAACTATCAATAAGCAAATGAGATGAGAAATGAAATTGAAAGAATCACGAACCTGTCACATATTTTATTGTGCCAATATATATTCATCACTGAGCCTTATTATTTGAACAATGAAGCTTAGTACATCAGGGTATAAGGAACCAAGATGTAAAAATATCTCATTGTGAAACAAACATGTAGTAGACAAGGAGTAAACCCTTCATTCTGGGAATTACGCTAGGGGTCGAGGTATGTGTGGCATCCAATAGCTGGATGCTCCTATCATAGACACCCACTAGAGCAATTTTCCTAGAATTTCATCGATTCACACCACAAACAACAAACAAAGAAAAATATAATGCCCATCATAGCTCCTCTAGTTACTTGTGGACATCCTTGAGTAGCATATGAACAATATCTGTCACCAAATGATAAAAGATAAAGATTGACCCGGACAAAATTCAGCAGCTATACTGACCTTGTGCCTTCGTTCTCAGTTGCTTGATGTGATGGTTGATAATGTCTGATCTCAGAAAGTTATGGACCCCATTTAAGACTGAGCTATCTAATTTCGAGTGTATCCTCTTTTGTTTAAGACAAGATAATGATCACATTCATATGGATATGATATGATTGATAAGACAGTTTGATTAGTTGATTGCAGATGTTTGACTGGATAGTCGTATCCTTTGTTAACTTCGTGCAAAGTGTTTGTTGGATATTTGCTAGGGTATTTGTTTCTCACAAGATATTTTATTGCAAGTTTTTCTGATTGATTTGATTTTGATTTTTAGTTGTTTTCCAAAAGCTTTTTTCATGTTTTTGGATTATATAGATTGATATTTTAATGTTTTTGATTGATTTTTTTAGGACTTTATCCGATGTTTTTGGATTATGTAGATTGATATTTGAATGTTTTTGATTGATTTTTTTAGGACTTTATGCGATGTTTTTGGATTATGTAGATTGATATTTGAATGTTTTTGGATGATTTTTTTAGGACCTTATATGGATGTTTTTGGTATTTTATGATTTTTCATTATTTTTTGGATTTTGAGTTTTTCAATGTTTTTGGATATTTTTAGGACTTTATCCGATTTTTATAATTTTTTTAGTTATGCCCCCAGTGTGCAGACCTAGATGACATGATGGTCTGCAGAATGCCTGTAGAGACAATGAATTTTTGACATGCCCTATGTGAGTGCAATATGCATGATGAAGATGCATTCCCTATTCGAACAAGGTTGATTGTGTTTGTTTTAGCATTTGTAATACACCAATTGAAATGGAGGTGCAAAACATTTCATAAATAAGTGGTCAATCGATCCCCAAGGCCCCTTGGAACATTCAAGCCAACACACTTAGTGACTAGGATTTACAAATGGAGACGCGGAAAACTTCCCCATTGGTTCTTGAAACTTTGATCTTCTTTTGCCCATATGTGTGCAAATGAGTTAATTCATGCACTTGTGTTCACTAAAGATCCTTAGCATCCTATATGACTAGCTATATAGATTATCCTAACTTCAAAAGCATCCCAAATAGAGCCTCACTACCAGAAAACCTTGAGAGCTCTGATGAGGTTATAGACTATAATTGCTCAAATATTGCTCCATTGCTAGTAGGTGTTCATAGCCCTGATGGAGTTACTTGCATGTTCCCATAGTCAAGCTTTTTGTCGCACTTTGTATACATGATAGTTCAGTTATATATCATTGCTCTTTTTCCTTGAGATGGATATTTGGCATAGCTCTTTTTCTTTTTATTTTCTTGCCTTGACTTGTAAGTAATGAAACCTACTTGGGTGTGACAATTATAGCGGCGTTGAAGCAGAATTTTAGATTTTTCACTAGTCATATGATCAACTAGGTGTCTAGAATGAATTAGAGATTTATTGTGTTTGAGATATAGCAATTGATAGATTTTGGGTTAACAAGTCCCAAATAGTGAAATCATTACCCAACCATGAGTAAAGCATCGTCACAGGGTAATGTTGTGAATGAATGACCTTAGGACCTCATAGACTTCATGTCCGAATATCTAAGAAAGGAGATGACCCTTGTTTCTCTTGAATGCAAATGAATAATAAACTTGAACAGTTGCATTATTTTCTTGATGCTCTAATATGAAAATGTAGAAACTTTGAGGATGTGATGCATTTGAAAAAGGAAACTACATGTAATGCAGTGTTTTGAATAATATGATATGCAATGCGGAAAGTAAAACCTAGACTACACAACCCTTAGGTATAATATTGTCTAAGGTGCATGTTTTTCATAGGGTCAGAGAGTGGATCTCCCTCCATGATAGCCAAATTATATGCTTCATTTCCTATGACCCTTGTTATGATGAAAGGACCTAGCCAGTTAGGTTCGAATTTCCTTGGCTTTTCTCATTCTGCTAGGTTCCTTTGATTTTATTTAAGGACTAGATCTCCCACTTGAAAAGTTTGTGGGAGGACTCTTTTATTATAAGTCCATCTCAATCTATTTTGATATCCTTGTAGATGGTTCAACGTTGTTTGTCTTTTTTCATCAAGGGTTTCGAGTTCTTGTAACCTTGCTACCCTGTAGTCTTCCTCTGATATGATGTTTTGTAAGAAGACTCTTAGAGACGGTATTTCTATTTCAATGGGGAGTATTTCTTTTGTACCATAGACCAAGGAATATGGTGTTGCTCTTGTAGGTGTGTGTACTCCTATTCTGTAAGTCCAAAGAGTGAGATTTAACAAGAGATGCTAGTCTCATTCTGTGTCGATGACAACTTTCTTGAGAATTTTCAATATTGTGTTATTTGTAGCCTTTGCTTGTCTGTTGCTTTGTGGATATTATGGTGTGGCAAATATTTGTTGTATGTGAAACTTGTCACACAATTCTTTCACTTTCTATTTTTTAAATGGGCATCCATTATCTATCACGAAGCACATTGGAACCTCGTATCTACATATGTAATGCCCCGCCAGGAAACCCCGAAGGGATAAAGCTAAAACACACAATTGGAGTGCAATAATTTTTTATTTTTTTTAAAGTTACACCACATTAAGATACAATAAGATATCAAAGATTCAAATTACATAGCGGAAGACATCAACTAACACCTAAAGAGTTTCCCAACGTGATTACTTAATTACACATTTCACTTAACACACTAGAAAATCCAATAAGCTGATTATCTTAATAACGAGATAATTCTTAAACAAGGATAATTTCTTTCAAAAGATGGAAATATATAAATCACAAGACAAGATTCATCCATTAAGATCTATTCATAATCTTCATTCAAGCTTTTCATTAAAATATAAGCCATGCATCTAATATTCTAACACACAAGAATTTCATCATAAACTTATGAGATCTTTTCATGCATACTTAATTTCCTTAACAACAATTGAATATATTCCATTACTCTAAGTTACATTCTTTCACAATCCAATTTACTGCATTTTAAAAGACAATTGCATACATGCATCTATGATAAATCTCATCTAAACCACTTATGCATTCGATCAAAATGACATTCATACATGCTAACACTAAACATGAACTATAAGAAATAAAAGCATCACATAACACAAAGATGATCTTGGAGTTCACCCCTAAAGGGCTACATCTCCGGGTCTGCTCAACAGCAAGACCCCTCTGATAATTAATAAAGTTAAGAATACATGAGGTTACACCATTTACAATCCGGCCATCAAGGCAAAACATAATCAATATACAAACGACCGCATCGGTCAATAAATACATAAACGATCCCTGAAAAGAAAAGGATCCAGCTGAACATAATCAAAGCTAATACAAAGGTTCATTGGAGCATCCACAAAACTGAGTCATCACCACCCAAGGTCTAACATGAAACCAAGTACTCACAAGGGTATAGACAATAGGACGACCCACAAACATGCTCCTAATAGGACAAAATGACAACACACTAGCGAACGTAGGGACAAGTGTCATCACACAACCTGGTATGGTTACCATGGCAGGTCTTCATAGGTTCCGGCCCCATACACTGGGTTATCCTGGCAACCTAATCCGTACCTCCGGCCCATCCAAGCCTCATGTGGACCCACACATCCTCTCGTGAAGACAGGGATGATGGTTTGCCATTTCAGGCCTTCTCACAGCATGTCGAGTCTATGTTAGCACTCGTCCCATGTGTGAGGCACATTTATCTTACTTAGAGATTAACATTCTAATCTACTATTAGGTTATCACTTATTAAACTCACTTTCAATGGGTTACCCAGCAGCCACTTTGGGCACGGCCCCCAATCGAAAGCCACTTTCCCATACGACACTAGACTATACTTAAACAAACTCAAAACCAAGACATACACATGGTCAGACGAACGGAGTTCAAAATGGAGAAAACCACCATTTGGTCAAACATGACTTCATACGAGGTGCACTGACAGACGGTACTCTAACTAGAGACCTAACCGACTAAGGTCAACCACGAATCATCATTCGACAGCCACATAGAGGATATGACCAATTACGACACTGCCACAAAACAATAGTCAAACTCATAACCAAGGACTGGAACAAGTACCCAAATTAATCCATACGACAGGGTCCAATTGAATAAATCAAAACTTGCCATTACTTAAGCAAAAGTGAATACAGAAATTAAACTTGCATAGGCAATAACCGGAAAAGACAATATTTTTCCATATTAATTTAAACATAAAAGTTGATCCAATTCTCTAATTGATCTAAGTTTTCAAAAAGCATTGATAGAAAAATCACTGTTACCGGGTGAGTACAATACCACAATTTTCAATGGTCAATTCGCCTATGTCTCAAAACAGAGGAAGATTATAACTATACCATTTGTTTTACAAATTGAAAATACCATTAACTCATCAACATTCCAAACAATACATTATTAATTTCCAATAGTATATCGTTTAAATGATCCAAATTTCCAATGATAAAATATTCATTTACTTCTCAATTACTCAAATGATATGTTCTTGAATAAAATATTATTCAAAAATAGTCAATTAATAAATATATCATATTTCAACAATTTTCCAATAAAATAATATTCTATTTTTTTTAAAAAAACAATACTTCCTCAATTAGACAAATACCCAAATTAACTATTAATTAAGGTATATATTTATTAATCCAAGATTAATCAAAATATAACCAATTAATATTTAATTGCGAAATTAGCAATTCTAGAATTTAATTAGAAAAAGTGCTTTAATCATAAAATGAAATTTGAATATTAATTAACGTATATATTCCATTATACAATTAATTAATATCAAATTAATTATGAATTATAATTTATGCCACATTAATCATAATTAAAAACTTAATTAAAAATTAACATTAAATAATATTAAAATATTATATATATTTTTTTTGAATTAAAAAAAAGCATTTTTTTAAAAAACTAAAAAAAAGCATTATATGGGGGAGGGTACCCACGTGGGCCCCCCCCTTGGGAGCTCACGCTGCTTCCCAATGGGAGCACATAGCCCCCATGGGAGCGTTGTTGTTCCCAAAGGGAGCACGCAGCCCCCATGGGAAGCATTGCTGCCCAAAGGGACATGCAGCACCCCTCCACGTGGTAGGGAACTCTCCCACGTGGTTGGGGTTTCAACATTTTTTTTTTCATTAATTTTTTTTTTAAATTGTTAACTGTGTAAAACACAATCTAAAAAAAAACTAGTCTCCCAGAGACTAAAAGAATTACTTTTTTTTTTTTTTTAATTTATTTACTGTGAATAAAAAACACAGTCAATCTCCCAGAGACTTAAAACAAACAATTTTCTTTTTTATTTTTAAAACAACACAGAAATTTCCAGAATATGAGAGGTTTTCAAAATTGAAAGGATAATCCTTTTGGGCATAAGAAAGCTCATTTTCCATGCAAGGATGCAAACAATAAACCAATACCAACTAATTCCACAATGATTCATAACCTTGAGGCAATCAATGCAGAAATTAAAACCAAATAGCATGAAGAACATCCAATGCCCATTTTTTTTTTAAATTTAAACAATAACTAACTGATAACCAGAATTCCTACCTCAGTAAGCATTCTTGGAAAGGATTTGATGAAGAGTCCCAACCTGTAGCTCAAGAAATCCTTCTCCTTCCAAAATCCCCAAATCTTTCCTCTAAAATATTTTCCAAAAATATATTTTTCTCCAAAAAAATTCATTCCCAATATTTTCCAAAAGTCTTGGTTAAATGGGAGAAGTTTGACCAAAAATTTCATTTTTGGATTTAAAATTTTTATTTAAAATAATTCCCAAAAATTACTATTTTCCAACTATATCAACAAATTAAATTGCTTTTCAATACAAAATTGATTTTCTCAATTAATTCAATTTAACCTTTCTATTTCCAAAATGCCAAGAAGATAAAATTAATTCTATTTCAATTAAAATTAAATATTTCTTTTCATAGGCATAAACATAATACATTTAATATTTAAATTTAACCATTTAATTGAACTTGCTCCCAATTTAAATCGAGCAATTCAGATTAACAATAAATCACATAAAGAAATCTTGTTTAATTTTGTTCATTAATCTTTAATGCACAAACACATATTTAATCATATTAAATACTAAGAACTAATTAATCAATTTAACCATACACACCAAACACGCAAACCAAGAAGGTCAACCAGACAGACGACTCACAAACCCAAACAAAAAGGGAATACCGACGACGACTGACGATGCTTACTTGAGCATGACTATGGTCAACTAGGGTCTTACCACCACCTAAACCAACTCTAAGGATAAAAGAGGTACACTAAAACCTACAAATCTGGGTGAAGACAAACCTCGCACTCATGCGGCGTTGTACCTGAAATCTCCTGCAACCAAGAGTCATACATGCATACATATATAAACTTAATGAAAGCATTAGCCCGATATTAATACCACGAAATAGGAACACTAAACAACTTGCATACAACTAGTGCGAAAACACATTAACAGATATGCACTAAATCAATACATCTAACTATAATCATTATATTATGATAAACTAACTAAGATTAAACTGAGATTAAAAATTGATTAGGGTAGGGGTACTACAGCATATAATGTAGTTGAGCATGAATTTTGATATCTGCTTTCTAGTATTGTATGTAAGAGGAATTTGTTGGTGTAAATAATTATTCATTTTAGATATTATTACACCTTACTTAAGTTTACTTAGGAAATGAATTTCATAGTAGTTTGGGTATGAGACACTTGGGCGTTTGTGCCACATTAGGATAGTGTGTGTAGGAGAATTTCCACCTTTTATGGACTTATCTTGTTGTTACACTCCACATTCAGTGGGTGATCCACCTCATGTGAAATATTATATTGCTTCTCCTACCTACCCACACATATTTCCTACCTACCCTTGTTTCTTATTGAGCCACATGTCATGTTTGTGTGCCCACATATCCATATAGCCTTGCCTATATAAGCAGGCTCATATTCATTGTATGTAATGCTTGATGATCCAGTTGATCAATATTTTCATCTTGATAGAATACAGCTTATTTCTATCATCTATTTTGTCTCTCTTATTTATTCTTTCCATTACCTCTAGATCTTGGCAAAATCTCACATGGTATGAGAGCCATTAGAGTGTCATTGGTTTGCTAAATAAGAGAAATTTGATGTTATTTGGGGTTTGCATTTTGGAGCTTTCTATTGAAGGTTATTATTGAAGCTCGATGGGTCAAATCTAAGGTCACCATTGGATTGAGGAGGTCCAAGAAAGTCAGTTTTGTCTTTTGTTTCATCCAAATTGGACTTCGAAGGCCAAATCTAGAGACATTTGAAGTTTGAAGCTGTGACGGAAATTTTCCAGAAATTATAATTTTGTAGGCAATGTTCAAATAGTGATATCTTACTCATGCAGACTCCTTTTTTAAAGCAATGTTTTTTGTTTTGGGGTATAATTTCATGATCTATATAGTGGTGCAGGAGTTTTCTATTTTTCGAATACAGGTTTTTTGGAAATCATGAAATCCCGATTTTTACAACTTTGGAGGCTTCATTTGGGCTCATATGGACTCCTTTTCAGGTGTCATTTTATTTGAGAGTGCATAATTTTTTGTCTACTTTCATAATCTGCCATTAGTTTGCAATGATTTTAAGTAGAAATTCTATTTTCAGTATTTGGTCATTTTTGGCATATTTGGTACTTGTATTTCGCTTGGATCTTAGTTTAGATCACTAGCAGTATTTGTTGAAGTCTCTTAGATCTCATTTTGACAAGTTGTAAATTGAAATCAGAAGTCCACTTTGCCTTGTTTTACAAGTGGCCCATTGTATACTCACTAAGTATAAAGTGCCAAATCACCATTTTTTTATTTTTTTTTTTGGGGGGGGGTGGGGGGGGTTTCATTGAGTATTTTTGGGGGGGTGTCTTGTGTGATTGTGCCTCTCTCTATCTTGTGTTTTTTCATTTTGCTACTATGGGTTCTCCTAAATTTCCACTTTTAACTCCTCATAATTATGCATCATGGAAGATTAAGGCATGGAGTAAACTAATGGAAAAAAGGACTCATTCATTATGTAACTAGAACTATTACAACACCACCTGATCCTAAGGCCGATCCTTATACTCAACTTGAATGGCTCACTAAAAATGCTATGGCAATTGGAACTCTTAGAAAGTATGTATTAGATGACCTCATTTTTCACATTGATAAGTGTACTACAATTAAAGAGGCTTGGGATATTTTTCAGAAAATGTATGGTCAAGTTGATGAGATTAAGGGCTACAAGCTTGATACTGAACTCACAACTTTGGATCCCAAGGATTTTGATACAATCCAAGATTATGTCACAAAAGCAAATGAGCTAAGAGCAAAGCTAAAGGATTGTGGAATTGACAAAAAGGATTCTCAATTGGTTTATAACTTGTTGGACAAGCTTCCTTCAGAGTATGCAACCTTTGTATCTAGCTTTCGTATCCATAGGTTAGCTCAAGGTTCCTCATACACTTCTCCCTCATTTGATTCATTCACGGAGATGTTGATAGTTGAGAAATCTAAGTTGACCATGATGGGGATTCTCAAATCTACAAAGTCACAAGCTTTGGTGGCTAACAAAGGGAAACAAAGCAATCAAGGAAAAGGCAAGAAGAAAAAGCAACCTAACTCAAAACCACAAAAAGATGGAGCATAATCTTCCTCTCCACAATAAGGTGATTCACCATTCTCACCTAAGAGGATATCATATAAGGATAATCTTTTTTGTGGATATTGCAAGAAGTCGAGACATAATGAACATCATTGTTATAAGAAGGATATTGATGAGTTGAAGAATCTTCTTGAGAAGAACAAAATAAACCTACCTTCTAGATTGTCTACATCGATTTCTTCTTCTAAGGATAAAGGAAAGGATCATTCTTTTGGGACAGATAAAGGAAAGGGAAAAGCTCTTTGTGCTACTACAAGTCATGATTCAGGGAGATGGCTTCTATATTCAGGGGCTTCTCATCATATGGCATCTTCACAGTCTATATTTTCTACATTTGAGCCTTGCCACATGCCTCAGATTTTGATGGGAAATCATACATACATGGATGTGATTGGGAAAGGACCTATTGCCACTGGGGATAACTCCTTCAATGATGTGTTGTGTGTACCCCACTTGACAAACAATCTTCTTTCCATCTATCAAATCACACATGGGGAAACTAGGAAAACTATGGAGTTCAGACCTGATTTAGTTATCATTAGAGACTTGGAGAGTGGAGCCATCATTGTGACTAGGGTGGTTGATCATGCATCTTGGTTGCTCTCTTTTTGATATGTTGGTCCTATTGATGAGGTTGATTCTTCCCATGTTGATGATTCAAATTTTGAGGAGAGATTTGGGCACTTGAACTTGGGGATTCTCACATGTGAGCCCATTCTTGAGCCTTGCATTTCATCTCCTTCTCTTGATATCACACCACCTATTGCACCTGATGATGCAGCTAGTGTGACAGTTTTGCCTTCTTGTGATTCAATGCAGTGGAATATTTCATGTCTTCCAGCTTCATTTTCATGGGATGCCTACTTGACAGACATTGCAAGTTTGTTTGTGGAGTCCTACATTGCAGATTTGGGAGACACCATTGATGACATTCATCTTCTCTTTTATGAAGATGATCCTTCTTCGACTATTGTGAGGGATCACTCTGACCCTCTTGTGCATTCTCTACATGATCAATCTTTAGAGGTTGACATGATTGTGGATACTTTTGTCCAACAGTTGAAGGAGGTCTCTTTATTTTTTGATGAGACATGTGAGTCTTTGGATATTGTTCTACATTCTTCTCCACTAGATCTTGGAGCGCCTTTTTCAGCAGTGTGGCACAGTTTACCACCTTTGGAGGGGGTAACTTTTAGCATCGACATGGGGACACTTGAGCAATTTTTAGAGATTCCTTTCATCATGAGTATTTTTGCTTCATCTTCCCTTCATGGTTGGGGAGACTTCATGGATAAACCTTTGATTTTGTTTCTTCCTAAGGGGAGGAACGTGGTTCGATGTTCATGGAGTAGTTTCTTCATTCATCACCAAGCTTCTATCATTGGTGTAGATTCCACATTGAAGGGGGGCTTCCTAGTCTCTCTTCTTCTTCTCTCATATGGGGGGCACTTTTTCCTCACATGGGGTTTTTTTCTTCACATACTTCTATGAGAGTTCTTTGTATCTAGTTTTCATCTCTCTTTTGGGGGAGGGTTTTTTCCCATTGGTTTTTCTCTCTTTCCCCGCTTTGTGAGAGATTTCATTGCATTGGTTTGCATGCATTTGCATTTTTATATGGGTACCTAACATGGCCTAGTAGCCGGGACCCATCTTGCATTTCTTAGTTGCATTGTAGACTTAAGTGCATTCCCCTAAGTTGCACTTAAGGGGGGGTATTGGTGTAAATAATTATTCATCTTGGATATTATTACACCTTACTTAAGTTTACTTAGGAAATGCATTTCATAGTAGTTTGGGTATGAGACACTTGGGTGTTTGTGCCACATTGGGATAGTGTGTGATGAAAAGAGATCCCCTACTCTAGACCTCTCAAAGGTTCAGTCACTCAAGGTGAAACTTCAGAGGATCCTTCTACATGCTATGTGAAACACACTCTCCCTTCCAACTCCCATTGATCATGATTAATCATCTCATCAATTGTCTAAGACTACACTCTCAAGGTTTTAGTGACCTACTCACACCTTTGGATCCTACTCAAGGATCAATACATGACTCTTAAGCCTCTCCATACCCTAACCCCAAGGTAGACTCTTCTCACATTTCATTTCAAATCCCTACAATCCACTAGACTCCAAACTAGGTTTACAAGCCAAAAATGCTTAACACTTTGATTAAATAAAACCAAAGTTACCTTCTTGTTGTCCTCTTAGATATACCTATACATAGAGGTATATAACTTTTGAACTGGTTCAAAACTCCTCAATCTCTCTAGTGAGATTTTGAATAACTTTATTTGGAAAAACATATCCACAATGTAGACAAATCCAACAGTTCAACTCCGAGATATGGCCCCCGCATCAAGCTACATTTTCTATGACTGTCATTCTGTCACACTATGGCAGTCTACTACTATCTTTGGAAACCCACTGGTTTAAACCCTTCCTTGGGAACTCCACTTGCTCCAACACCTTAGGAAGGTCTTCAACACACCAACCAACACTCCCCTAAGCCCTCCTGGCCATCACACACTTTTTCATATCAAGGAAAGCCTCCACCATTTCACTGTAATAGTCAATTTGCCCCTGTGACAACAACAATCATAAAAACCTTATGCAGCATGTGCCAACCCTTTACATGACACCCTTCACACACCATGGATAGTTATTATAAATCCTTTCCCTCATCCCTGCCCAAAATTAGGTTTGGTTAACCAACAAAACAAAAGATATCACATTTATAAGGTCATGGGTTACCCTGGTTCAAGGTTTTGGTAGATTTTAGTAAAATGCAAAGAACTCTTGCTAAACACAATAAAAATGAATGCCACAAGTTCCACAGCAAGTTTAAATGATTCCTCTATAATTCCCAAATAATAATCTTTCAAAATACAAAAATCAAATGCATCAAAATTAACAAAAGATCTGACTGTCCACATTGAAAACTCAGAAAATGCACATAAAAATATGGTTTTTATTGCTCCAATTGATTGTTTTTGACCATACACTCACCATATCTCCCAATATCATTGTTTTAAAATCTTTTATAGAACTAGTGGCCTTCAAGACCGAACCATAACCACCCAACTACCTCTAACCACCTATTTTTGTCATTTTTTGCAATTTTGACAATAAAAGTTGCTCAAAAAGTTGTCATTTGACAAACAAAGGTGTCAACATGAACAAAATTGACCCCTAACTCTACCAACACATAAAAATTCTCTTAAGATGACCTTAAAAACATTTAAACATTTTTTATTCCTCACAAACCTATTCTACCCTTCAAAACCCAATTTTAGCCCTTCCTAGGCCTAATTGCCAATTTTGACAATTTTACACTTTTTGACCTTCCTATTACATTTCATTGCATTTATTAGCTCTAATGGCCATGATTACATTTTTTTAAGACCTTAAAGGCCTTTTATACTTCATTACTCATTGCTTCTCCATGAGGACCTATCAGTGACCCTAGTGCACCTTGTCTCCATAGGTCTTCATAGGTGCTTCATAGGTGTTCCATAGGTGCTCATGCACCATACTCCCGAGGACAAAAGATTAAAGGTCCCCTTGAATGGTTGCCTCCTCTTTCTGGTCTTCCAATTCATAGGTACTTGATGCTTGCACCCTGCAAGAAAATTTACATGCTTTGGTGGCTCATTGCAACTCCTCCCAAGCAAATGGTACTCAATATAAGCACCTCCAATCTTGTCATCCATATAAACAATCAGTAAACCTACATACAGATGATTAGAAAAAACAAATATAGTATCATCATTGATTTCATTATCAGTTTGTTCCATCATATGAATCTTTTGTGTCAATATCTCAAGTGAGTCAACCGCACCATGGCTTCTCCATTCTTCCTCTATGGTTGCATACAATGCCCATAGATCAGGTTCTTCTCCTTCACCAAATTCATTCTCATTCTCATGTCATTCACCTTGGCATCTCAACTCATCATTCACCTTCAAGGCTTCCTCATTAGCCTTCTTCTTTGCTGCTATTGGCCTCTTCACAGGCCAAACTATCCTCTTTTGCACCCTCAAGTACCAACTCTTCACTTTCCTTTCTAGGTTTTCCAACCTCAACTTCATTTGTGCTTCCCAATGTTCATTTTCCCTTCTCAATTGCTCCCTCTCTTCTGTAATTCTTCTCAACTTCTCATCAATCTCACCAAGTTCTTTCTTCAATCTACTCAACTCTTCTTCATCTATCATCCTCCTCTCTTCTTCTTTCTTATTTCTCTCATCTTCCTCTCTTGTCTTCTTTCTCTCTAAAAATTTTCCCTTTTGCTTCCTTCCACCATCCAAGTATTCTGTGAAATAATTACACAACTCTCTTTCTGACCTTGTCAAATACATCTTCTCACTTATCTAGGATTCCTACACACATATCCCAGACCTTTTGCTTGCTCTAACACCATCTGATGCAGAGGGATCCCCTACTCTAGACCTCTCAAGGGTTCAGTCACTCAAGGTGAAACTCCAGAGGATCCTTCTACATGCTAAGTGAAACACACTCTCCCTTCCAACTCCCATTGATCATGATTAATCATCTCATCAATTGTCTAAGACTACACTCTCAAGGTTTTAGTGACCTACTCACACCTTTGGACCCTACTCAAGGATCAATACTTGACTCTTAAGCCTCTCCATACCCTAACCCCAAGGCAGAATCTTCCCAAATTTAATTTTAAAGCCCTACAATCCACTAGACTCCAAACTAGGTTCACAAACCAAAAATGCTTAACACTTTGATTAAATAAAACCAAAGTTACCTTCTTGTTGTCCTCTTATATATACCTATACACAGAGGTATATAACTTTTGAATAGGTTCAAAAATCCTCACTCTATCTAGTGAGATTTTGAATAACTTTATTTGGAACAACATATCCAAAATTTAGACAAATCCAACAGTTCAACTCCGAGATATGGCCCCCGCATCAGGCTACATTTTTTGTGACTGTCATTCTGTCACACTATGACAGTCTGCTACTATCTTTGGAAACCCATTGGTTTAAGCCCTTCCTTGGGCACTCCACTTGCTCCAACACCTTAGGAAGTTTTTCAACACACCAACCAACACTCCCCTAAGCCCTCCTGGCAATCACACACTTTGTCATATCAAACAAAGCCTCCACCATTTGATTGTAGCAATCAATCTGCCCCTGTGACAGCAACAGTCATAAAAACCTTATGCAGCACATGCCAAACCTTTGCATGAAACCCTGCACACACCATGGATAGGTAGTATACATCCTTTCCCTCATCCCTTCCCAAAATTAAGTTTGGTTAATCAACAAAATAAAAGATATCACATTTATAAGGTCACAGGTTACCCTAGTTCAAGGTTTTGGTATATTTTAGTAAAATGCAAAGAAATATTGCTAAACACAATAAAATTGAATTCCACCACTTCCAAAACAAGGTTAAATAATTCATCTATCATTCCCAAACAATAATATTTCAAAATACAAACATCAAATGCATCAAAATTAACAAAAGATCTAATTGTCCATGTTGAAAACTCAGAAAATGCACATAAAAATATGGTTTTTATTGCTCCAATTGATTGTTTTCGATCATACACTCACCATATCTCCCAATATCATTGTTTTGCAACATTTTATATAAATTTTGGCCTTAAATACCAAACCATAACCACCCAACTACCTCTAACAATTTATTTTTCTCATTTTTTACAATTTTGACAATAAAAGTTGCTCAAAAAGTTGTCATTTGACAAACAAAGTTGTCGACATGAAAACACTTGACCCCTAACTCTACCAACACATAAAAATGGTCTTAATATGACCTTACAAACATTTAAACATTTTTTATTCCTCACAAACCTATTCTACCCTTCAAAACCCAATTTTACTCCTATCTAGGCCTAATTGCCAATTTTGACAATTTTACACTTTTTGACCTTCCTATTACATTTCATTGCATTTATTGGCTCTAATGGCCATGGTTACATTGTTTTAAGACCTTAAAGGACTTTTAGACTTCATTACTCATTTCTTCTCCATGAGGGCCTATCAGTGACCCTAATGCACCTTGTCTTCATAGGTCTTCATAGGTGCTTCATAGGTGTTCCATAGGTGCTCCTGCACTAGTGTGTGTAGGAGAATTTTCACCTTTTGTGGACTTATCTTGTTGTTACACTCCACATTCAGTGGGTGATCCACCTCATGTGAAATATTATATTGTTTCTCCTACCTACCCACACCTATTTCCTACCTACCCTTGTTTCTTATTGAGCCACATGTCATGTTTGTGTGCTCACATATCCATATAGCCTTGCCTATATAAGCAGGCTCATATTCATTGTATGTAACACTTGATGATCTAGTTGATCAGTATTTTCATTGATAAGTCGATGTATTGACATGTTTTTTTATCAAGACTCTTAGGTTTTTGGTATCTTTTGGGTTGCATTGTGATAGTAAGGTATTGTGAATTGACTATATGTAATCCATGTTTTAAAACTGAACTTAAGAAATCATGTTTGAACTTTGTCGGTTAATTCCTGCAGCCATGCCAATTTATTCCTGTAGCCAAATGATTTGTCCCTGTGATATGTAGATTATTTAGGATAATTTCATATGTGAGTTAATGAATGTATTAATTAAGTAAGATACATATGCATGTCCTTGTATGTTGTTTATGTTTTAGTACAGATAATAATTGATGTTGTGGTGGATGATTTTCTTTTGCACCTAAGGACTAGAGAATCACATTTAGATAGTTGGAGGTCAAACTGAAGGAGATTCAAGCAAACGCAATGTATGGCATAATCAGAATAGTTGTACTTCACCATGGGAGTTTAACTCAGGTGCATAATGAATTTGCAAAATATCGCTTTGGCGTTTAAAGATTGTGGTTCGGTTTCAGATCCATGGTTCTTGCAACCAAGCTCTCAGTTATCTCCTTCATCTGACAATTATCCGCCTCTTCTTTTGGGTGTAACTTGAGTTGTCCATTGTAGTTAATCTTTTCTTTATAATAAGCTCTTCGTTCTTTTCTAAGGGTCAGACAGAATGGAAAGGAATTGAGCAGAGTTTTGTCAAGCATTCTGAATTTTCTCTTTTAGAATATGTAATCATTTTTCAAGAAGAAATGAATAAGAATATGTTGTTCTGATCTATTAATAGTTCTTTGCTGAGAATTTGATATCACTCATCCAAGGGGGCCCACTTGGTGAGTGATCCTATGTTTAAGATCATTGAAGTTAGTTTTACTTAGTTGCAGTAGAAGTTCATGACTAGATTGTTCCTGCAGCCACTGGAAATAGATCCGTTGACTGTTCCTGCAGCCAAGACAGAACGGTGTGATTTCTATTATTTTCATTAGATCATTTCAGTAGTGTTTTATGAAGATTTCATTTAGCCTTTTATGATTTCCATTCCTACCTTTCCTTTCTACATAATGTTAGTCAATGCAGTAATCTAGAATAATCATTTAAGGAGCTTAGTGCATATATATTGCAAACCCATTTCAAGTTTTACGTTCCTGGGATTGACAACTAAATGAACACCAGCCATGAAAATAGTAAACTCTACCATATGAATGTCCAAACTTCGGATTGAGATTTCAATTAGAGGTATTATTATTGTCATTATAGTTGGGGTAGACATTCATCTTAATAGAATACAGTTTATTTCTATCATCTATTTTGTCTCTCTTATTTTTGCTTTCCATTGCCTCTAGATCTTGGCAAAATTTCACATAATTGCCTCAACCCATTTGGTAAAGCACTCAGTGGCTGTCAAGATGAACTTGTACCCATTGGAAGAAGTAGGGTTGATTTTACCCACTAGATCTAATCCCCATTGTGAAAATGGCCATGGTGATGTAATGGGTTGAATATCTTGTGTTGGTGCATGAATGAGGTCTCCATGCATTTGGCATTGTTTACACTTATGTGCATACTTGTAAGCGTCCTTTTCCATAGTTGGCTAGTAATAACCTGTTCTCAACAATTTATTTGACAATGGTGGACCGCTTTAGTGAGCCCCACAAATTTCATCATGGACTTCCTTTAAAGCAAGGTGTGCTTCATTATCATCCAGACATCGGAGAAGAGTTCCATTGTAACCCTTTCTATACAAAGTATCAACTATAATGGTGTATCTAGATGCCTGACGAATAAAGGTCTTCTTTTGATTTCTAGATAGATCCGATGACATGCATTGAGTGTGTAAATATGTATATATTTCATTGTACCAAGATGATTCTAGACCCACAATTGTACATACATGTTCTATTGAAGGAGTCTCATAAGCCGGTAGCATCAACTATTCTATGATAAACTCAAACTGAGTTTCATTAGCAGACATATTCAAAAGGGATCCCATGGTAGCCATTGCATCTTTTGCCTTGTTTTGTATCCTTGGGATCTCTTCAAAGGTGATTTTGTTGAAGTGCTCTTTGTAATATTTCACTAGCTTCTTATAAGGCATGAGTTTGTCGTCCTTTGTGTTGTAATCATCACTAACCTGGTTTACAATCAATTGTTAATCACCATAGACCTGTAATTATTGTATTCTCAACTATATAGTTGTATGAAGTCCTATGAGAAGAGCTTCATATTCAGCTATAGTGTTTGTGCATGGAAAATTTATCCTAAATGATTTAGGTATAGAATCCCCTTGAGGAGTAATGAAGAGAATTCCTGCTCCAAATCCATGACTTGTATATGACCCATCAAAGTATAATTTCCACATTAGAGATGTTGTCAACGTAAACACTGATTCATCTGCAAAGTCTATGAGTAATGGATGATTGTCTTGTAAAGGAGCCTTTGCTAACTGATCTACTATAATTTGTCCTTTAATGGCCTTTATGTCTATGTACTCTATGTCAAACTCACTCAAGATCATGACCCACTTAGCCAATCGCCCTGTCAATGTTGCTCTACTCAATATGTACTTGAGTGGATCAAAGTGTGCAATGAGTTGTACCTTATGACTTAGCATGTATTGTTTGAGCTTTTGGGATGCAAAGATTACTACTAAGCATGCTTTCTCTATAGGGGTATAATTAAGCTCATAGCCAATCAGAGTCCTACTTATATAATAAATGGCTCTTTCTTTTCCTTTGTCATCATGTTGTGCCAACAAAGCTCCTAGAGCTGAGTTTGTTACTAATATGTAAAACAATAGAGGTTTTCCTAGAGTAGGTGATACTAATACTGGTGTGTTTACAAGATAATCTTTCAGAGCTTGGAAAGCTTCCTGGCATTGTTATGTCCATTTAAAAGTAACTCCTTTCCTGAGTAAATGTTGGAATGGGTGACACTTATCTTGCCAACTATGCTATGGATCTCCTTATGGATTACAGTCTTCCTTGTAACCCTCTGAGTTGTTTAAGTGTTGACGGGGGTGGCATATCCATGATTGCCTTGACCTTGGAAGGGTCTACTTCAATTTCTCTGTTTGATACAATGAACCCTAGCAGTTTACCTGTTGTTACACCAAATACACACGTTTTCGGGTTTAATCTGACATTATACTATTCCAACTGATCAAATATCTGTGCAAGGACTGTGAGGTGACCTTCTCTTGTTTGTGATTTAGCCAATATGTCATCCACATAATCTTCCATTGTGTTGTGGATCATGTCATGAAACAATGTTGTCATGGCTATTCGGTATGTTGCTCTGGCATTTTTTAGGCCAAATGACATCACATTCCAGCAATATGTCCCCCATGGGCATGTAAGGGTTGTTTTATGTTGATCTTTTGGTGCAAATTTAATCTGGTTGTATCCTAAGAAACCATCCATTAAGGATAGCATTTCATTTCCAGTTGTTAAGTCAACTATCATATCGATATTGGGTAGCGGGAAGTCATCCTTAGGATAAGCTTTATTTAGATCCCGAAAATCAGTATAGATTCTTATTCCTCCTGTGGGCTTAGTCACAGGTACCAGGTTGGATATCCATTCCACATAATCAATAATTCTAATGAAACCTACATCCAGCAACTTTTGTAGTTCTATTTTAACCATCAATGTAATACTTGGATGCATTTTTCTCATTTTTTGCTTGTAAGGTTTAACTCTTGGTATTAGAGGTAAATGATGTAACACTAATTCAGAGTCTAATCCTCACATATCTACATAGGACCAAGCAAATTTGATAGGTCATTGCTCCAAAAAATGAATGAATCTATCTTTTTCTTCTTTGCTTAGTGATTTTGCCAGATGAATGTTGTGTACAACCTCCCCTTCTGCTATGTTTACTTCTTTTGTTTCCTCTATAAGAAATGTTGAACTTTCTCTTTCAATAGGAAGGTTACCCAACTCACTCTTGCCATTATGGGTAGTTTGACCTTTATCTTCTGTTGTAGAAGCACTTTCTTCTCCAAAGTATGTTGTTCTATCTAGGTCTACAACAAACCCTTCTTTGTGATCACCTTGTTGAAATCCCTCTCTGACTCCGAGAAATTCTGAAATTGCTTCATTGTTTTCAAACCAATCTAGAGTTGGTTTTCCTTCTTGCCCCCAATCAATCAAGTGTGAATGTACCAGGGGTAAATCATTATTCCCTTCTATAGTAGACTGTGATAACATGAAGACTTGATTGTTTGAATGACTTTGTGTATTTTCATCGTGTATAGGCTTTATTTGATACCTTAATATCACACTTTCTAGTGGGATGGAATCATGGAGTGATAAGAACTCATAGTCGTGAGAGTCTGTCTCACTTTCAATATATGTTTCATCATGTGATATATCATCACTTATTTCTTCTTGTTCCTACCTCTGATTTTGGTGTAGATTGACTGGTCTTCTATGGACATTAGTTACCCTTCTTAAGCCTGGTATAAGCCTTTGCAATATTTCTTCATCTGATCTGTTAGGTTGAGCCTAAGTCATTTCTGTAGCAGAAGTAGTGACAATAACCATGGATGAGATTCAGGTGGTGGTGGTAAACATGCATCTGTTGCAACATTAGCCTGGACTGTTGTGTCAACAACTACATCATTTTGTAACTCAGTGGTAGGTTCTTGCAGAAGTTGTCTCATGTCTTCTCCATCTGATTCTACACTAGGTGATGTAGGTACCTGATTACTTGTTTGAGATGAAGATGGAAGCACTTGCATGGACAAATCCCTTTGTGGTATGTAGTCTGATGGTTTCCTTGGTTGATTTAATATATCAAGGGTACATTGTCTTGCTTATGTGATATGTTGTACATGCTTATATCCCAATCCTTGATTCTCTGGATTATCATTAGGAACAATAGGCTCTAGCCTTCCTTGTTTATGTAATCTCAAATCTATGGTACCATCATATCCATCTCTTTGGAGCATTTTGAATCCATTTCCATATTGATCTGTGTGTATTCTGGGTATTGTCATATGATCTTCTTCTCTATATATCTAATGGTTAACATATTCTTTCAAGGATTCTTCTTGTAAGTCACCCCATCTAATGAAAGAGCATGAGTCTGTGTATCTGAAAATTTCTTTTCCTTTGTCTTGTTTTTGTACTGTATTGTGAGGTTTCCCAAAGGACTTAGGAGAAAGAGATAATTTTTTCCCACTTAAAGTATTTGCAATAGAGTATTCTCCACATCCCATATCTTTTATTTGTGAGGATGTTGTAGGCATATCCTTTTTGTTTTTGTGATTTTTAATGTCTCCAGTTGTGTAGTGATAGGTGTTGTTTGATTGATAGGTACCTGATTATCCACACTTTCTTTCAAGTAATTGCAATGTTGGAAGGGATTTGGATCACCCCTTATGGTGATTTCAATACCATTATATGGGAATTTGACACACTGATGAAATATGGATGGTACTGCTTGCATGGTGTGGATCCATGGGCGACCCAATAACATGTTATATCCCAATTCTCTATCCAGGACTTGAAAAGTGACCTCTATTGTTATGGGTCCCACTTGTACGGGTAATGTTACAATGCCTTTTGATGGATGTTTTTCATCATCATATGCCTTGATATTTATCCTCTTGGAAGAATCAATGTGAAGTTCAGAATATCCTAGTGCCTCAACCAATTTTAAAGTGCAAATGTTGAGACCAGCTCCTCCATCTATGAGTACTCTTATGATTCTTCTCTTATGAATGTAAGCTTCTAGATGTAGTGGGTCATTATGAAGTAGTCTATCACTAGGAATATCTTGTTATGTAAATGCAATACATGTGCCTTGTGTCAAATTCCCTACCATAGATTGGAAGGCATCTTCATCTATATCTCTATCCACTACTGAATCTTGAAGTGCTTTATCCAGTATAGCTATGTGAGTGGGTGAGATACATAAAAGTTAGAATAATGATATCTATGCCAGAATTTTCTTAAGTTGTTCAACAACATTGTAATTCCCTACTACCGGTGGATGATTTGGTGGTATCCCTTGTAAAATTACCTTTGATCTGTGAGTAACCACTGCACAGTCTCTGTCTCTGGGAGTTATGGTGATTGTAGCGACTGTATCATTTGACTTACAAGATTTGTCAGTATCATAAGCTGTTTTATCAAGATTTATGTTAAATCCCTCTTCATAGTCTTTATGTGTATGTTTGACATTCATGATGTGTTCTATGAGTTCATCTTCAAACCAACCTGAGTGAGATGGTTGATTGTGCCCCCAGTCTCTGAGACAAAGATTTCTATTATCATCGTACTTTGCTGCCTTTGATATCATGCAAATTTGGTTATCATTTGTGTGAGTGTCTTGATATTGCTCATCTTGATCAAGTGTTTCTTGTCAATCATTGCTTGCTATATCTCCTGACCTAATGGCATTAATAGTGTAGTCATATGAGACTTTTGTGTAGTTAGTTGTATTGTCTTAGGTACCTAATGTGGTAGCTTTCCCTTTGTCATGATTAACAAAAGGATCCTTAAAAATTGTATGATTTGTGTTTGTTGAGGCTTTATCGGTATCGATTGTGATGTCCCCTTGGTTTATCATATCTTGGACCAAGTTTTTCAATTTGTAGAAACTTATTGTTTTATGACCTTTAGTCCAATGATAGTCATAGAAATCATTATCATTCCAACATGTGGGTTTGAAAGGACCTGGTTCATACACTCTTACTTCAGGTAAAGTGATCATGTTTGTCTGTATTAACTTTTTGAGCGCTAACTCAATAGGTTCTCTTAGAGGTGTGTAATTTCTTCTTGGAGCATTTACCCTGGGGTATCTTGTGTTCATGTTTTGTGTAGCATTTATATTTGCAGAGGTCATGTTATTCCCTATATATGGATTAGATGACTGACTCGTTCCCAAAGATAAAATAGGTTGAGTTATGTTTATCGTTCTAGCGTCTACAATACCATCATTGGTCACTTTTTTTTTTCGACCAAAACTTAGATTTTTCATTGTTGTTGGTGTTGCCATACTTAATAAGACCTTGTTCTACTAGTCCCTTCTCACATTTGAGAGCTTTTTCCATGATTTGTTTGAATGTGGTTAAACATTGCATTTGTATCGGATATTTAATCTTGGGAATCAAGTTTTCTGTGAACATGTCCACTTGCTCTATTTCTAGGATAACTGTCTTGCACCTCCTATAGAGAGCCCTCCATCGTTGTATGAAGGATGCAAATTTTTCATTCTCATCAAAGTAACTGGGGTATCAATGTTATGTGAGAAGTTTTCAATAAATTGTTCAGCTAATTCTCCCCATGATGTGATGGTTGGTGGTAAATGTGAAAACCACTCTAAAGTCGGACCTCCCAGACTTTTTGTAAATGGTCTCATTAAATAATTATCTTCTAAGGCAGCCTCTATACATGCCATAAAAAATTCTTTGATATGATCTCTAGGATCACCCTTCCCTCGATATCTATCAAATTTAGGCATTTCAAAATATTGTGGGAAAGGCGGCATGTATAATGTGTGATCAAATGGATAAGGACATAAGTCCTGCATTGTGTAGCTCTTTTTATCATTACCGGTCTGCATGGTCATCATTTGTTGTGTTAGAATCTTTGTTTGAGTCAAAGGTAGACCTTGTGTTTGTGTATGTCCCACAAAAGGATTTGGGGTTGCATAGATAGGAGGTTGTTGGAAGGTACCAAGATTATAACTTTGTGTGTTGTGTGTTCCACTAGGTACTATGAAATAGGTGATATGTGAACCCATATTTGGTTGAGTTGTACTTGTTGTATTGGCAAGACCTAAATTTGCATTTTGATGACTATAAGTTGATCCTATAGAATAGGAAACTGGAGGTTGGATTGCACTTGTTGCTTGTGTTTGAATAGGTGCTGAGAAACTTGATATTATCGGTATGCTTTGTGTTTGTATAGTAGCATTGATCGCCGAGGATGACGCACTTGTTTGAAAGTTTGAATTTGTGTTGACATTTGTTTGGATAGGTACGTTTTGAGGAAAATTGGAGGTCATTGCTTGTATTTGTGTCATGGGTGGTGTTTGACTGTGATCTTGACCTAAAGTTGTTCCCAATGGTAAAATCTTTGTGACATCAAAATCTTCAGGTAGTTTCACCCCATTTTGTAATAACAATGATAGATATTTGTCCCTATCACTATGTATAAGTGCATCTAGGATCATAAGGACATGTGGATCTTGTTGATTTGACTCAATTTATTCTTTTGTCAAATGTTGTTGTAATTCATTTAGGTAGACATTGTCTGAGAACCTGATTGTTGACCAGTTGATATGTCCATGTTCCAAGTTGGGTTTATAGACTGGGTGTTCTTTGAGTCCATTATACCTTTTGCCTTTTGTGACCTTGTGACGGTCATCTAAGACTACTATATGAGGGTGGTTCTATGCAAAATGATGACTAATGCTAGATTGTAGATGTAAGTATGCAAAACTAGACTAGACTCTCTATTGAGGATTCTGACGTGAGACCTTTTGAGTTTTTCTGGATTTCTCTAATGCAAGTCTTTCCATTTCTTGTCTAAGTTGTTCTGTCTCAATCTCTCTATCAATTCTACAGGCAATTTTATACTCAATGTTAATCTCATGCTCGACTCCTATATACTAAGGCGCGTTTCTCCTTGAATCTCAAGCTAAGTTAGCTAGACCATCAATGATTTCTTGTTGACCATCGTTTGGCACTAGATTAGGTTGCTCGAAGGGGAGAAAACCATCACCTGGGAGACCCATTACGACACATGCTATGACTCTGCAACTGGCAATGGAATTAGATAGGCACCTATGAAATCTAGATGAAGACGTATTTGAGGATGATAATGCGGACGCGAAATTAGGACTATGCAATGATTATGGATGATAATGAAGACATGAAGAACTTATGCAAGGATATTAGGATGATAATGAGGACATAAGTGGGATTATGCAAAGACTTAAGATGATAATGAGGATGTAAGTGGGACTATGCAAAGACTTAGGACGATCATGAGGATGTAAGTGGGACTATGCAAATATGTAAGGACTTCCTAGGGTTACAAGTATGTTAAACTATTGAGTTTTTGGTTTCAAAATGGACTTTGTTTTTTGTAACTTCGTATGTATGACAAGTTTTTGTAGTTTTACAAATCTGAGAACAATTGCCTGGAGGTATGTACAGCTGACTGACTCAATTTTCATACAATCTCAGAAAATTCAGAGATACATAGGATAGGGCCTGAAATAGCCCATGGGACTGACTCAATACTAGTCTAACACAACGATACATAAAAAAGCATGGAATACAATCTTAGGTTGGAAAGTGGACACCATTCAATGAGGCCCCTGTAGCAAAATACTGAAATAAGACCGACAGATAGAGAGTCTGGCAGCACTAGCTCCACTCCATGGCACACACTTCTCGGGAATTCCAGTCTCTCTTACCCCGAAGATCCGAAGATCTTATCACTGAAGAATTTTTGTCTCATAATGTAAGGTGCATGAGGGGTATCTATGGGGTACGATCCGCACTTCTAGAATCACTGAATGTAGGATTTTTGGCAAGTAAATTGGTTCGTAGTATTAGGTTTCGAGGGATCCTGATCCAACCATGAATTCTCAGAGCAAGCCACTTAAGACTTTAGTTGAGCTTATCGGTGCAGGGAAGGCCCCCACATACGTCGAATTCACTCAACACTCTAGCCGCCTGACCAGTATACTTATATAGCGGCTCGAAAAACCCGCTCGAGAGTACATTGGGGTGATGATATCATTTAATCATTTTAACCATTTTCTATTATTAATTAAATATTTATTATTTAATTAATTTTGATTAATTCCCCAATTTAAATAATCTTTATTATTTAAATAAATTATATTTCTATCTCTAAACATCTAATCATTAACCCTTTTCTAAATATTAATTAAATATTTATTATTTAATTAATTATGATTTAATTCCTTTAATTCAAATAATCGTTATTATTTAATTAAATTCTATTTCTAAAATAATTAATAGTTTCTTTAAATTATTTAATTAACTAATTAATTCTTCAATTCCAAATCCCCAAATTCTAATTTCTTTTAATTTCATTAATTAAATTTCATTTCTACATAATTAAATAGTTTCTTTAAATTATTTAATTAGCTAATTAATTCTTCTATTTTCAAATCTATAAGTTCTAATTTCATTTAATTATTTCTTCTAATTTCTTCTAATTTCAATTACATGTGCATGATTTCAAAGATTAAATTGAAAATCAAAGTCAAGTTCTAAATATATTCAAATACTAAATTGAATTTAAATAAATTCACTTATGTGAATAAATATCATGCAAAGATTAAATTCAAAATCTAAGTTAAAGTGCAAGCACATGCTAAATTAATTAATTAATTAAATCATTTATTTCTCCAATCTCTATTTCCATCTTTCAGTTAGCTTTTTCGAAATTAAGCTTTCTTTGTCATCCTCTTTATTTCCTCCAATCATTCTTTTTCTTCCTTCAGTCAGCTTTTTCGCAATCAGTTGACTCCGTTGATCTATTCAATCTATTGAGTTTCACTCCTACAATTAGCAGTTCAACTATCAATTTTCATGTGAGCTCACCTAAGTTCCACCTCTTGATCAATCTATTCCACCTTTCAATCAATCTCATTCAAAAATCTATAAATTGAGCATTCAATCTCCATTTTCAGGAATCACGAACTTTGAATCTTTGTGTCACTTGCAGGTTGCCAATACAATATCTGAGAGCCATCATACCAAAGAGAAGAGAAGAGCAATGGAAGTTATACGCAGTCACAGAATAGGGAGTTTTATTGAATGATTTTAATTCCTATTTTGCTTGATTGTGTTATTTCATTGTCTGTTTGTTAGAATTCTTTGATTAGATAGGGATTCATAAAATAAAATGAAAATTGGATGTCGTTGTCACCTCCTTCCTTTCTCCCAAGACCCCGAAGGTGGGTGGAAAGTCAGTTAATGCAACAGTAGGCCCACCCCAAACATGATAAAAAATGTTTACCTTAAGAAAAAAGAAATATGATTTAATCTAATGCAGCCTGATTCACGTTCGTTTTATAGCCCAAATTTAGGTGTTGAATATGCATGTGCATGTCCATTTTTAAACACCAAATCAAAATATGAAGGCGTACATGTCAATTTTAATGATTTGTTGATTTTAAGCACCAAAAGACAAAGTGTGAGATACATGCATGTCAATTTTAGCCCATGTTTATTTTAAGCACCAAACAACGAAGTGTGAGATTATCCATGTATATCCATTTTAATTGTTTTTTATTTTATGCACCAAAAGATGAAGTGTTAGATGATGCATGCAACTGATCTAATCCTTTTTGTAAATCCACCATGGGCTGTAAATGGGAGATTAGTAGTAAAATCAAACCAACAAAAGACAAACTAAAAATTTGACAAAAGCGAATGCGTGACAATACCTGTGTGATTGTGTGATACTTACAGATCGAATGCGTGAACATAACAGAGTGTATGCATCATTGTGACAGACCGAATGTGTAATGATAATAGATCAATTATGTAATAATAATAGGTTGATTGCATGACAGACAGGCAGACAACAAAAAATTAAAAAACTAAACCCAATCAGAAACCTGCAAAACCAACTATGAGGCCCTAGCCAAATCTCTCATCATCCATTCAATATTGATTAGATCATATTTAACTTGATAAGAAAGAACTAAGTTGTTATATCTATCAAAGGAACTCAATTGATCTTTTGAATCTTGTATCTGCTTTTCTACTTGGAGAACCTTTTGATAGCATTTGGCATGTCTTCTTTGTTCTTTCGTCCTTCTTGCACCTGAAATCCTGAACTGTACTTTTCTTGCCATAAACTATTATAATGAAATCATGAAATAGAAGTAATCTATTTCCAGATTAACCCAATTTTAGACAAAATTAGACAAATCAAATAACAGACAGAATAAAAAATTAAACAACAATTTTCCCTGTGAATGCGTGATCTGGCAAGGGCGATTGCGTGACCTGGAAAGGGCGATTGTGTAACCCTATCAAAGCGAATGCGTGACCCCGAGGGGTCGAATGCATAGCGCTGTCTATGTGATTGCGTGACGGAAGATTTGTTCTCAAAATTCGTGCAAAATCTATAAAAAAAAGAAGAAAAATCCGTACAACCTGCAAAAATTACACAAAGAACAGAGAAGGTAAATTAGCTATTGATTCATGTCAGGTTCACCAAAATGTCACCTGTAAAATTTATCTTATTCAGATATCAATTAGAAATCAAAGGGAAATCATGAATCCCTATCTAATCAAACAATTCTAACAAATAGACAATGAAATAACACAATCAAGCAAAATAGGAATTAATACCATTCAATAAAACTCCCTATTATGTGACTGTGTATAACTTCCATTGCTCTTCTCTTCTCTATGGTATGATGGCTCTCAGATATTGCGCTGGCAACCTGCAAGTGAAACAAAGATTCAAAGTTCATGATTCCTGGAAATGGAGATTGAATGCTTAATTTATAGATTTTTGGATGAGACTGATTGAAAGGTGGAACAGATTGATCAAGAGGTGGAACTCAGGTGAGCTCACATGAAAATTGATAGTTGAACTGCTGATTGTAGGAGTGAAACTCAAAAGATTGAATAGATCAACAAAGTCAACTGATTGAGAAAAAGTTGACTGAAGGAAGAAAAAGAATGATTGGAGGAAGTAAAGAGGATGACAAAGAAAGCTTAATTTAGAAAAAGCTAACTAAAAGATGGAAATGGAGATTGGAGAGATAAATGATTTAATTAATTAATTTAGCATGTGTTTGCACTTTAACTTAGATTTTCAATTTAATCTTTGCATGATATTTATTCACATAATTGAATTTATTTAAATTCAATTTAGTATTTGAATATATTTAGAACTTGACTTTGATTTTTAATTTAATCTTTGAAATCATGCACATGTAATTGAAATTAGAAGAAATAATTAAATGAAATTAGAACTTACAGATTTGGAAATAGAAGAATTAATTAGCTAATTAAATAATTTAAAGAAACTATTTAATTATGTAAAAATGGAATTTAATTAATGAAAAAGAAATTAGAATTTGGGGATTTGGAATTGAAGAATTAATTAGTTCATTAAATAATTTAAAGAAATTATTTAATTATTTTAGAAATAGAATTTAATTAAATAATAACAATTATTTGAATTAAAGGAATTAAATCATAATTAATTAAATAATAAATATTTAATTAATATTTAGAAAAGGGTTAATGATTGGATGTTTAGAGATAGAAATAGAATTTGTTTAAATAATAAATTCTATTTAAATTGGGGAATTAATTAGAATTAATTAAATAATAAATATTTAATTAATAATAGAAAATGGTTAAAATGATTAAATGATGATAGAATAGGAAATAGAATAATTAGTGAAATGATGAGAAAATATGAAATTAGAAGAATTTAGAAGAAATAGAAGAATTAGAAGAATAAGATTAATTAACTTAATTAAATAATTAAAGAATTATTTAATCAATTAGAGGAATAATTAGTACATGATCAATGAGACATTTTTAGGTGTCTACAAACTCGACATCTTACACATTAATTTTGATTTCTCATTCCTAGATCCGATTCATTGCAAGTTTAATTTCAAATTTTCATCTCCAATTTTGATCTATTTGCAAATTTTAGAGGTTAATTGCATAAAAACCCTAATTTTTCATTTTGAGAAAATTAAGCTTGTTAAGTGCAAAATTGTAATTGCTTGTGATGCACTACAAGAAGGATTAGAATGATGATTAAAACACAACACACAAGAAGCAAGTTCAAACGTTAGTGTTAGCAACAAAAGACTATCCTAAGCAAGCATATCAAGAGAGATATTAAACATGAAATGGAAAGCATACAAATACAAAAGAGATAAACTACACTCCTTCAAATTCTAACCAAGATGTTGATAGCTTCTCCTCCCTTTTTCCTCTCCTCTCCAAGTTCCACATGAGTGTAGCTCTCAGCTTTGCACTACTATGGAAGTCTTATGGAGATTCAAGATTGAAGATAATTATGAAAATATGCAAATGTAAGCTAAGAGTGAGAGAACATGAGTTAATTAAGCTATTATCAATTTTAACCAAAAGACAATGTGGATTATGATTTTACTCTAAAATGCTCTCTCAAATTCACTATAAATTAGATTAGATGCATACAAGATTTCTGAATCATGGCTAGATGTTTTTAGATGATTGAAAATGAGAAAGGAGAGCTCTATTTATAGGTAAAATGGAGCAATGGATGGTTGATATTGATTAATCTCAACAAGGGTCAAGATTGATGGGTTTATGATCCATGTGAAGATTTTCAACCCAATCCTAGGATGACAAATGTCAACATGGGATGGCTTGAGAGGAGAGGGAAGGAGCATTAAATGCTTGAAATGACATGAAGTTTAGCTTAGGAGTTAAGGTTAGGCTTGAGTTGAATGAATAAAGTCATTATCCAATGAATAATTCCTTTATCCAATGGATAAACTCTTGTGCAAGAGTTAGTGGGGATAACCATGGTCAAAGCAATGAATGCTTGAAGAGACCCATGAGTTAAATGGAGGTTGAGTTAGAGGAAAAGCCTCTAACCATGTGGGAAAGTGGAATTAACCATAAATGGCTATGTAAAAGCCATTAATGGTTATGTAAGAACCTTTAATGGTTTGGAAGACTTTAGGGGTTAACTTGTTGGAGACATAAAGCATTAAATGCTTTTCAAAGACTTTGGAGGCTTTGAGAAGTGACTCCAAATTGCTTAGGAATGTGACAATATTTAGAAAATGGATTAGGCTAATTAGGAATGGTTAGAAGAGTCTAGAAGGGGATTTAGGATTACAGGTAGGTTTGGTGGGTGAGGAAAATAGGATTTTATTTAAAATAAAATTAATTTATTTCAATTGTGGTTGCAACTTGCATTTGTAGGAGAATGCAAATGGGGGGGAGTTTAGGGATTTAATTGAATGTTTTATTATTTATTTAAAAGGGGAAAGGGGGTTAAATTAAATAAATATGATTTATTTATTTAATTGATTTAGAGTATGGCTTAATGAATTAATTTAAATAAATTGAATAATTTATTTAATTAATATGAGAAGGGGTTGAGAATGAATTAATTAAATATTAATTTAATTAACTAATTATTGAGGGTTAAATAATCAAATAAATAATAATTATTCATTTAATTAAGTGGATAGATTTATGTGACTACATTTGCCCCTCTTTGAGACGGTGTGGTTTATCGCGTCGTTTCAAAGAAAGAAAAAATAGGCGTGAAGAAATATGCCCCATAAATGTTAATTTAATGGGTGGTATGCCCCCTCGAGAGATGGGCCGAATTTTTTTGAAAAATCAGGCGATCACTCAAAAAAGAATGAGAAGTGGAGGGGAAGTAGAATAGAAGAAATTAGCAATAATGGTGAAAGATTGGGAGAAAACGGAGTGAATACAGAGAAATGAGAGGCTTCTGAAGTTCACAGGGGTCACAGTACAAACGTAGTGTTGTGCTTTTGATTGATACTATACAATTGATCAAAATTGGTTGGACAATCTGGTGCAATCGGTTTAATTGCCCCGATCGAGTCAAAGCGTGACAGTTGATGTCAGTTGTTCGCTTGGATAGGACAAAGTCTGAGTAAGTGAATCAAAGTGACCTATTGTGACTTAGACAATTGATATAATTGTCCAATGAAGTCAAGGTATATGAAGCAAAATACTCGTTGAGACTTAGACAATTGATGTAATTGTATGTTGTGATTGTGTTTGATTGGTTTGATCAATTGATAGTGTTTGCATTGTAGGTTGGTTGTGGTGAATCATAGCAGCCCCGTTGAGACTAGGTCATTGTGATAAATGTTTGTTGTATTCTAGGATTGTCATAATCGATTACTTGTTGAGATCCAAAGATACTTGATCAAAAAGTATATGTTGATAGTCTAGGTGTGTGTGAGTCAATGTACCTGTGTAGATAGAGTAACTAGCTTGATTGGGTTGATGGGAAACGATGAAGGGATTATGATGATGACCTAGATGGGGAGGTTGAGGGGGGGATTCAATGTTAGATAGAAGGTATGGAGGACCCAGGACCCATTCCTATGGAAGAAGATCCAAAAAAAGAGAGTATTCATTGTCATTACTATGTATGAATGATATGCAACAATATGGATGTATGGATGGATGGAATGCAACGAAATGCAATATATATACAGATGAGATGAATGACATTCCATAGAGTATTCATAGTGCTTTATTTTCCTCATCGGGCATGGTAGTATCGTTCTTGGTCAAGGTAGTAGGAACCAAGGAGCATTGTAAGCAAGCATTTATAGACAAGGAAAAGTGACCCTTCATTCTGGTTCATGTTCAGATGGTCGAGGTATACGTTGTAGTTAGTAAGCCATAGTGATCCATGACTAGATTTTGCATATGATCACGTAGCTTAGTGAACTTCCCACGTAGACACCATTAGTACATGCCCCAGAACTTCATTGTAACAATCCACAGACAACAAACAAAATGATATATAGAGAGAGAGGGAGAGATATAGTGGTAGAGAGAGATAGAGAGATAACTAGATAGAGATAGAGGGATAGATGAAAGAAGAAATATGAAGAGATGGGTATAAAGAGGAAAAAATATATAGATATATATATATATATATATATATAGATATATATATATATATATATATATATATATAGAGAGAGAGAGAGAGAGAGAGCTCTGAGAAGGCAAGAGAAGTAGAGGGAGAGAGAGGGAGAGATACACATATATTAGAAGAGAATGAAAGATATAGAGATATACAAGAAGAGATTAGGAGAGAGAGGTGGAGACAAATAGATAGGGGATAGGGAGGGAATGAGAGAGAGAAGGGGGGGAGGGAATGATATAGATTGTAGTAAATATAGATAGATGGAGAGGGATAAGGAGAGAGAAATAAATATTTGTATACATACAAATGGAGAGAGGAGGATAAATAGAGAGATAAAGAGAAATACAGAGATGGATATATGTTGCTAAAGAGAGATGGAGTTAAAAGGAGATAGAGAGAGAGGTGGAGATAATAATATATAGATAAAGAGGGGAAGGGATATATGGCTATAGAGATAAGAGGAGGAAAGAGTAAGAGAGGAAGAAGGTGACAAAGACAAGTAATAGAGAGAAAGGTTTAGAGAGAGGAAGAGAGATAGAGAGGAGGAAAGATAGAGAGATAGAGATTGATATAGGGTGTATATTTGTTAGAGAGGGCAGAAGTAGGAGAGAGGGTGAGATAGGGATAGAAAGAGGATAGGAGAGAGATATATAGGGATATAAAGATGAAGAGATAGGGATCGAAAGGAGATATAGAATATATATAACTTGTGGAATAGAAAGGGGGTAAGTTAGAGGGAGAGATGGGAGGAGAGAGAAAGAGGGAGAGGGGGAAATAAAGATAGAAAGATAAAGATTAGGAAGTGATATATATAGAGGTAGAGGATATAGAGTAGGATATATGAAGGGAGAAGAGTGTATAAGAGAGAGACCAAGATAGGGATGGAGAAAAAGGAAATGTGTGTATGAGTGAGAGAATAAAAATATTTGTTGTAATTCTTAATTATTATAATTTAGAATTATTGTTATTTTAATTATATTTTAGTAATATTAACTATAACTCTCACTTCAAAAAAATAATATTCATAATTATTTAATATAATATAAACATTATAGTGAAAATATGCATTTTTCTTAAGAATATAATTCTAAGTCAATTATAAAATCTATATAATTATAATTATAATAATAAAATTAATCTTAAACTTAATATTTATTTATTTAAATAAGTAAATAGCTGCAAAGGGGCAACACCCTTGCATTAAACAAGAAGGAGAATACAAGGCCTGATTCTATAAGAGTGGTATGGGGAAAGAATAAGGAAGAAAACCCCCTACCATAGCTCTAATCCTTGGAAAAGAGAAACCAACACAGGAATGGATGAGAACAACAATATATCGACCTCTTAAGGACGCAGAGGTCATAAGACAAAAATATACAATCTCAAAAAGCAGAGAGACCAGAGGGCTTAGAGTCAACTGGAGTCACAGAGAGCCATCAGAAGCATCATCCACGAGTGCATTAGCCGCATCTAGGACAATGGGACATTCAGGGCCACAATTCAAATGAGTTGTCGATTGTGCCTTCTCCTTAGGGAGTCGGTAGTCATTTGGATACCATTCTTCACCCAGCCCAAACCCCCAGTCATTTCCATCCACCAAATCACTGTTCTCAAGGAACCCGAGGTCATCAGCCACCACTAGATCTTCACCATAGAGAAATATTGCCCTCCAATTCGACATGAAACCACTTTGTATACTAGCCGCTTTCAGAAGGAACTAAATATTCCTGGAGATGACAAGCCAAGTTGCTTGGAAGGATTCAAAATCCAGAGAATTAACAATCACAAGCTTCTTCACCTCCACTTCATTGTTAAGTGACATATAGTGATTTTGGGGAATTGAAATTCTGATATTGGCATCAATATTGTCCAATATAGCATCTATTTCCCCCAACAGGCGATGCTTGAACATCATCTAGGTTAGCAGTTTTGCTTGCTGCTTACTAGTCCCCATGTAGATTAACATTGCAAGAAAAAAGGCTGGAATATCAGCATTGGCTCTATACCTGTGGTAAGCCATAAGAAATTCCTTTCCCAGAATCCTCTTTAAGCTATAAAGAATGAGAGGATGTCGAGAGAAAAGGACCTCTTGTAGACGCCTATCCATGATTTGGCCCAGGAAACCCATATGTCGACAAGTAGCTTCAAGGAGGATTGGGGTCTCCATACCGAGTTGCCAAGAGAGGAAAGCAAAATATGATGGAAAGAAGGGGTATTCCATTATTAAATAGCTAGGAATTGAACCAGAGAATATGGCACCCTACAACTGCACCTCCAATAAATGCCCACATGTGTGAGTTGTCGGTATCTAACTAACCATCTGCTCCAAAACTCCTCAACTTGTTGTCAACCAACTTTAAGCATCAAGTGATCGTAAACAAATCTTGAAAGGATACAATCATAACTAGATACTCAAGTACACTTGAATTTAATATCCACGAGCCAAAAGCTGGCACTAATCAATAATGACAGCAATGCGTCACATCACGATGATAAGAGTAGACCTTAACCGGTTAACAAGGCAACCGGTCGATCTTTCCACCAAAAGGTGGAGAGGGGGAATCGCAGCTACCGGGGAGCAGAGCACCAGTTTTCTCCACAATTAGAAGAGGCAAATAGAAATGGAGAGTGCGCACCTATTAGGAGACCCACCAGCACGCGCCATATTTCAAAGGACCCAACCTGAGTGAGGAGAGCATGTCAAGCCCAATAGAAAAACATCATCAGTGGATCTTCAGGGGGTCACTAACGAATATACCCAACTTAGAAAGTCTATCAACTTCACCATTTCCTTCTCTATAGATATGGCTAACCTGAAATTAATCAAAGGTAGCTAGCAGCACCAGGATTGGTTGAAGCCACTAGTTAAGGCACCAGCAAGGGGTGCTATTGTAGTGGATTGAATTAATGACATTTAATGAGTCACCCTCCAAATGAATTTTTTGCACCCCAAGCTCCTTCCCTAGCTGAAGACCTCTTAATACCGCTTTGAATTCCACTTCATTATTAGTAGCCACTCCAATATTTTCGGAGATTTCTTTTATACAGAGACCATCAAAGTCCCTCAGAATGCAAGCAATACCACTTTGGCCCGAATTTCCTACAGAGGCATTATCAAAGTTTACCTTGCTCCACCCAACTGCTAGTGCGTCCCAAATCACCCCCACTCTTGGATTGGTTTGATCCACCAGAGTGCCCAAACCAAAAATCGGAGGGATGAGTAGATTTGGAAGAACCGTCTTAATCTTACAATCCCAGTCCATGGACAAATTTTTCTTAAGTGTTTTTGATTGGGCTGCCACATTCAGGAGCTCAGTCAGGTGGTGATCAATTTTTGCACAAAGAGACTAAGGGCGCATATCTTTACCCTGGAAGATTTTGCAGTTCCTTTCTTTCCAAATTTCCCAAATCAAAAGTGATGGGAGGATGAAGAGAAAATCAGAAAAAATCGCCTTTCCTATCGGTTTAGGCCATTGCAAAAACCATTTGTCCAGCCTTGCCAGGAAGGGGCCGAATATTCTTAGTTTTCCCATGAAATACCACCAATAGTGACTGGAGAATTTGCAATGGAGAAAAAGATGATCTACAGTCTCTTCCTAATCTAGACATAAAGGACATCTGTTGGGTCCATTAATACCCATTGAATGGAGCCTTTCTTGAGTTAAAATTTTCCTCTAGCAGGCCAATCAGGCAAAGGAACCTGCTTTGGGAAGGAGGTGTTGATGCCAAAAAAGATTAACAGGCCAGTCTTTTTTGTCTATAGCCGCTTCTTTCAACTTGTAGCCAAAGCATACCTTGTTTTTTCCATTAGAGGAGCCGCACCACCTAATAATATCCTTATCAGGGGAAGGGAAAATAATCCTTTTGTTGCGAATGTCAGTAAATAAGTCCTTCTGAAACTGATCCAAGTCCAACTCGTCCAAGGAGTTCCATTTCCATTTAGCAATACCATTTTCTAGGATCGGATAACCATAATCACATATATTATGCCCCCAGAGGTGACAAGTTTCCTCCATAACAGGTTGTAGAGAGGTGTTGTGACATAGGGCAAATTCACCTGACCAAGAATCAAACCAAAAGAAGGCATCCCTGCCATTCCTGACCTCCCAGGTAGCTTGATCACTTATGATTTCCCTACTATCCAAAATAAAACTCCAGATAGTCGAGCCCCTAGGAGGGTTGTTGATAGTCAGAATCCTCTTAGGTTCTAGGGAGTCCAGATATTTATGTTTTACGAGCCTTGCCCATTTTTTCTTCTCGCCGCTACAAATTTCCCAAACCAATTTAGCACCCATTGCTAAATTCATAATTGATATTTGGTGACTACCAGCACCTCCTGCCATTTTTGGTTGACAGATCTTTTTCCAAGCTATCAGGGGAAATTTACCTTTATCATCCAACTACCCATTCCAAAGGAAATTTCTCATTAGAGAAATCAATTCATCTTCAACTGCTACCGATAATCGTAGGCAAGCCATGGAAAAAACTGATAGCGCTGAAAGGACTCACTTTATCATAGTGAGTTTCCTAGCAGAAGATAACCACTTGCCTTTCCAAGTTGCAAGCTTGGATTTGCACTTATCAATGAGGTGCTTTCAGTAGTGAGCTCTGTTACTACCAATGAAGAGTGGAGTACCAAGAAATTTCCTTGAGAAATTAGCAACTCTGAGATTGACAATCCTTGATAACATTATTTGCAAGTTGAGTGGAGTGTTGACAGAAAACACTTCAGATTTGTACCGATTGATTTTCTGACCAGAAGCCAAATAGTAATCATCAAGGCAAGTTTTGATTGATTTGGCTTCCTGCCTACAGGCCGAACCAAATAGAATGGTGTTGTCAGCAAACTGAAGATAAGTCATTTTTTTAACCCCTATTGCCACATTAACTCCAACCCAACAACCATCTTGTTGGAGAGCTCTTATGGATCAACCTAAAGCTTCAGCCATTATGATAAATAGAAAGGGTGATAATGGATCACCTTGTCTAATACCTCTTGTCGAAGAGAAGAAACTGTGGGATGAACCATTGACCAGAATAGAGAATTTGGGGGAAGAGAGACAACTCGTGACCCAAGTGAGCCATTCCTTGCAAAAGCCAAATTTATTGAGAACATCAAATAAGAAATCCATGTCCACCATGTCATAAGATTTCAAAATGTCCAGTTTTAAAATCATACATGAGTCCTTGGTTTTCCTCGTTGTGTGGAGTGTTTCGTGAGCAACAATGATACCTTCTACAATGGATCTTCCAGAGGCAAACCTGCTTTGTTCCTCTGATATGATGTGCTTAAGGGGGGGCTTAAATCTGTTAGCTATGATCTTTGTTACAACCTTATATACAGTATTGTATAGAGCGATAGGCCTCAAGTCACTCATATGTTGTGGATTCTACTTCTTCGGAATTAGAGTCAAAAAGGTGTGATTGATGGCCCCTAACATATTCATCTTCTTTCTTGATTCTTATATAGCAAGGTGTAAATCTTGAGCAATGATATCCTAGTAATGATGAAAGAACGTAGTATGGAAGCCATCTAGGCCAGGAGTATTATATGGTTTCAACTGGAGGGTGATTTTCCTTACTTCATCAATAGAAATGGGCATACAGAGAGTTGTATTTTGATTAGCGGAAATGATGGATGGGATTGAGTTCAGAATTATAGCTCTTGCTTCATGATCGATTTGATGGTCACCATTTAGCAAAGAGTCAAAGAATCTTACAGCTTCCTGTGCAATGTCCTCGTACTTCCTGATAGTGACTCCACCTAATCTCATAATCTCTGATATTCTATTTCTATTTCAATTGACAATGGTCGATCGGTGGAAGAATTTGGTGTTTTTATCTCCTTCCTTTAACCATAACTCTCTTGATTTTTGTCGCTAGTGGATTTCATTAGGTCAGATTTAAGAGAATTTTCTTTGATGAATAGATCCTCAGTCATTCTTGAAGACGTAACAGAGTTGGTTAAATCTGCCAATTCAGCCTTAATTCTTAATTTCTCCATATGAATATTCTTGAAGTGGTTATTATTCCATTCTTTGATCTTAACCTTAATATACTTGAGCTTTTTATTGAGAATGAGAAGTTTCGAATGATTCCTAAAAATCATCTCATTCCACCAAGCCACTATAAGATCATATAGTTCAGCCACTCTAAGCCACATTTTCTCAAACCAGAATAGAGTACCTCCCTTTGCTTGAGCCAAGGCAACCTCTAGACAGATCAAGTAGTGATCTGATCCGATGAGTGATAGAATCGATGATTCTAAGGCTAGATTTTGGCCTAGCCACTCACCAGAAACAAGGAACTGATTGAGCCGTTCAGAAATATTAGTGAAGCCCAATCTCTGATTCGACCATGTGAAAATTCCATTTTTCATAACAATGTCTAAGAGGTGATTCTTCTCAACAAAGTCCAAGAAGTCTTTTTGGGATGTACCAATCCTCTAAATACCCCCACTTTTCTCAGTGCCAAAAAGGATCACATTAAAATCCCCAGCTACCACACAACTACCATCGGTAATACTATTTAGCTTAATGGATAGGAGATCCCAGAGAGCCCTCTTATCACCAACAGAAGAAGGTTCGTACACATTGAAGAGATTGAAGTTCTCATTTTGTCCAAGAATAGTGACCAAGCAATGTTTCCAATACTTATCTTCTCCCACAAGTGAGATCTTAACATTCATGGGGTTCCAAATAATTCCCAAGCCACCGAAAGCTCCATCTGATTGCCTAAAAAACCCATTCCATTGTTTCCAAACTCTCATTTTCACCTCAATCTCAGCCTTGCTGCATTTAGTTTCCTATAGTAGCCAAATATCTCCTTTGGTGTCATCAATCTGGCACTTAATCAAGCGCCACTTGTCAAGGGCATTGATGCCCCTGACATTCCAAGATAGGAGTCTCATGACTCCTGGGGAAGGGCATTTCCCTTCCCTAAATTAAGTTTGGTTTGACTATAGGCAGCACCAGCTACTACTAGCATGACTTTTTTGGACTTGCGCCCCCGCACACCGTTTGGTTTAAAATTTGGTTTATCAACAGTCGAATCTGATTTTCCAAAACCTTTTAAGGAACCCTCCATTATAAGCTCTAAGTCAGGTTCAAAGTCCTCCTCCCCCTCCGAGGAGGAGGTTTCAATTTCACCATCTTCTAGTTCAATGCCTATCAGAGAGCAATTCTGCCCTCCCAACACCCCTATAGTGTCATTCTCCATACCCTGAGAGAGTGGATTTCCATCTTCAATTACCAATTGATTCCTAGGCACAAAGGGGGAGGGTGGAAGAGAGTCCTCTATCTTGCATTCAATGTCTTCCTGAAGGGATTTGGTCTTCTCCAATAGTGTGAGAAGATCTTGTTGGCTCTCGCTTTGACCAAAGGAGGGGGGGACCATGATCAAAGGGGTTGCCTCATGTAGACGTATAAAAATGACCATATTCCTAAATGAATATTTTTTGTTCATTCCTCTATTTTAGTTAAATCTAATTTAACTAAATCACCTACATTCCTCTATCTAATTAAGTAAATTATTCAATTTAAATAGTTAAATTCACTTAAGCCCTTTATGTCATTTAATTGAATAAATCATTTTATTTAATTAAAACCCTTCTTCTTACCTTTTAATTAAATTTACATTTAATTAATAGTTTACCCCAAATTGAATAAATCTAATTTATTCAATTTCCCAAATTGCAACCAAATTGAAATAAAGTAATTTATTTCAATTAATTCTATTTTCCCTCTCCCACTTGCATTTTCCTACATCTCCCACTTGCATCCTAAACCCTATTCCTAATTTCTTCTAGAATCCATCTAATCCTAATCAATTAACCCCAAACCCATCCATTATCCCCTTTCCCTAAAATTGAGGAGGTCACTTCTCAAATTTGGAGTAAAGTCTTCAAAAGGCATTAAAGCCTTTATCCATTCAACACCCCCAAATTTGGAAGGACTCTTACAAATTTGTCCCTAAAGTCTTCAAACCATTAATGGTTAACTAACCCTTAGTGGCATGGTTAGAGACTTTTTGACTAACTTAACCTCCATCTAACCCAAGGGTCTCATCAAGCATTTATTGCTTTGACCATGGTTATTCCTTTAACCTTTGCACAAGAGTTTACCCCTTGGGTAAAAGCTTTATCCAAAGGATAACCCTAACCTAACCTTAACCCTTACCTCCTAGGGTAACCATGAGGTCTGCTCAAGCATTTAATGCTTCTTACCTCTCCTCTCAACTAGCCTTATGTTGACAATTGTCACCATTTCATTGGTGAAAATTGAAAACATGGATTGACAACTTTCAAACTTGACCCTTAATTAACTCTTTCAATCCTGACCATCCATTGTCCTATTTTCACTATAAATAAAGCTCTCATTCCTCCATTGTAAGGATCCATGCAAGCTTTTAGTATCTCATTTATGCTCAATTTTATCAACACATCTAGCTTCTCTTTGTAATAGGAATTAATCTAATAAGCATTTTAGACTATTTCCCGCATACATTTCTGGCACCCACCATGGGGCTCTACCCCATTAATCAAATCATTTTTTTAAAATAAACACTTTTGCAGGTACGCAGGAAACAGGAATCAATGCGTAGGGAACATCCCTTAGCGCATCTGGTGTATCATTTAGCGCATACGGACTACTGTTTGGCACGTGGGACTCATTTCCCAGTGCATGAAGATCATACTTTAGCGCATCATCCTCACTAACCTTTTCTTGTAGGTCTCGGCGTGGAAGAATAATAGCTTAGCGCATCTAGAAAACAGCTTAGCCCATCGGGTCTATCCGATAGCGCATCCTGGCTATACAGTAGCACGTACAATTTGTTCTGTAGCGCATCACAGACAGAGGCAAAACCAAAAACTGTAACTGAATATAAAAATTAGACTTGTTGAAGTCCACAAAAACCCACAGATTTTCTAACAATTTTACTTGGTATTTTGCAAGGTTTTAACAAATTTCTTGCAGATAGGAGCTTGATTTTAAGATCATTAAATAGTTTAGGTTTTTACTAACTTATTTAAGTTAGTTGAGATATAAACTTCTTTTGATTCTTGTTAAAATTGAACTCACTTTTGTTTGGGCTTTAAAAGGAACCACAAAACAATTTTTTTCTTACTTTTCTAGGAGAGAAAAATTTCAAATTGGGTTTTAAAAAGAGAGAACAAATTAATTTTTTTTCAAAGTTTTGCAAACAAATGGATTAAAAAGAACTTCACCATCCTTTGGTGTATAAAAGGATCCATTTTAGGTTTTAGCAAAGTAAAGAACCACACAAAGTCCCAAAAGTCTTTTTGCAACTAAAGAGGGAAGATATTCCCCTTTCGATCGATTTCTTTTGTTGACGAAAATTGCATTCATTTTGTTGACCAAGTTTTTTTTAGATCAGAAAATAATTGCCTTGAAAAGTTAAAAAGAACACCATGTTTTTGTGGAGCAACATCTCCATATAGGATTAGCAAATCATTGCTTTGAAGGGCTAAAAAGAACTTGTGTGCTTTGTCTCGAAACTGGAAGGTATATGCTCTCCCCTTAATTGGGTGATCAAAAAGCCAAACCACTCTTAAAGCTTTCTTTAATTCAAGCAATAAATCTTTTAGCAGGCCTGCCTTCCCGAGGGGTTGAAAAACTCTTTAAGCCATTTTTGGCCGGTGTGAAGGGAACGACCTAAGTGGGAAACAACTTTGAAGCCAAGTGTTCCAACCCACTATAATCAAAAGTGGAAAGTGACAAAAGTCCTTTTCAACGGTTGCGCGCAGCGATTAGCCTTCCCCCAGTATCTTTACGATACATAAAGTCTTTGTTCTAAAGGTTGGGAAGCCTCCTGAGGGAGTTTATCACTGATGGCCGAACAGGAAGCTTGATTACAAACCTTAGCATAGAAACTTTGAGCCAAGTCAGTAACAAGACATCTGCAATATCATAGTGCAAGGGTGGGGAAGAATCCGCCCCCAAGATCGCTCACCATATATCTCCCAAGATAACTACTCAATTGTGAAGCAATTCACTTTGGGTTAATTTCTGGCAAAAGGCAAAAAAACGGGCACCCCCTAGGGGGTGACATGGCTGTTTGAGCTGACGAAGTATCGAGACTAGTGGGCTATGATATTGCTTATGACCCTTGAATAAAGAGTCTGATTGAAATGCATGTTGTATCTAAACCTATTGAAACATTGGGGATTTGAACACATCCTCATAGAACATAGACTTATTATTTAGATTAAGAAAAATGGTTTCTCTTTGGTGTCGTGCTTTCATTTGTTATTTCAGAAAATCATCTATCAGCACTAAAAACTTAAGGCAAAATTCCAAAATTGCAAAAAACACCCAAGTCAATATATTTCAGGGCAATTTAGTGTGTAAGAGCAACCTCTTAGCACGTAGGAACCATCTTTTAGCGCATTAAATCTTCTCTTTAGCGCCTCAAGTCTTATCGGTAGCGCTTCATTAGAATCTAAAAGCAAGCAATGGCAGATAGCTCATTTTGAAAACAGTTTAGCGCTTTGAAGCATCAACTTAGCGTGTAGAGGTCAAACTTTAGTGCGTAGGGTTTAACTGTTAGTGCATAGGTGGCCCATATTAGCGCATAACCTTTTGAACCAAAGCTGAAGCAATATTAAATAGTATTAACCAGTTAGCATGTATCAAGGGGCAGCGTAGCGTGTGGAGTCTTTTCACTAGCGCATAGAGAAGTTTTTATAGCGCATTGTGACTCTATTCTAGCACATAGTCAAAACCAAAAAAATAGGGGGCAAAACAGAGGTCAATTTTAAAAAATTTGAAAACAATTTCGAAAGCTTTCCTTCATCAGCCTGAACTTCATCAATCAAAAAACCAAAAACAGAGTATCAAAAGCTATTTCTACAAGCAAATTTCCATCAAGCAAAGTTGTCTAAAAATCTGAAACTAGTCACAAGATAAACATATCTCTCCTATCAAAATCAGGAAACATCATCACAAGTGGCAAATAGGTCCTTTAAATCAAACAGATTTTTATCCCAAAACACACTTGTTTAAAACTCTAAGTTGTCAAATCGAGTTTCCATATCAGGAAAGCTCATATTCCATATCATTTGATGCACTTTGTCATGAGGGGGCATCTAAACCTTCACTTTGATAAAGTAAGACTTAAATTTCCAAAACAAGCTAAACTAAATCCAAAACAAATCAAAGGACACCATTGATCGTTTGTGCATGACTAATCCTCATATTCTGAGAAGAAAGAATATTTATCATAACACTAAGTTGAAGAAACAGCAACCAAGTTCTTTGAAACTTGCCAAAAGAAATATTTTTTTATACATCAATCGCCAACTCTTCAAATCTCATCACACATTTCTTCGTCATATACGCTTGTATCTTGAAAACAAATTTAACGAATTTGACAAGGAACCCTTGAGGAGTAGGGCATTCTGTCAAAAATCAGCATTCAGTCAACGCATAAGTCAAGGAGGGAAGATCAATCTGGCCTTCTTTCCCGAAGAGTGCATCACTTATAACATACCCCGATTTGAACCACCAACCCCTGAGCAAAACATTGAAGAAGAGTTCGTTCCTTTAGTCACAGTGAGCTTCTACTAGATGCCCGACATTACTCGCTCTCAACGAAACAAACAAAGTGAAATGCAACCAGAATCCAGCATGAATCAGAGATTATCAAATCCTTTCGAGCGTCCAAATCTAAAAGGACACTGAAATTTCTCAAGAACTTCTTCAAGAATGTCAAGAGAGCGCTTTGTTTCAAAAACTTGTGGAAAGACTCATGGAAAATGACAAGGAAAAATACCTACTCATGCTCACAAGCAAAGGAGTTAAAATTCCTGAAGACTTTGACACGGACATTTTTAGAACAAGATCTCAACATTATGAATATCAAGAACAACAAAGAGAGGAAGAAACACGTGACCTTGAGCAAGATACCCCTGAGAAAAATATCCCTGAGCAAAATATACCTGAGCAAAACATCCCCAAGAAAAACATATCGTTCCATACACCATTTCAGCCTAGAATTAATGCAAGGGAAGAATTCTTCCCTCGGAAAAATAATGCACCTTTGATTTCTCTTACTCAACAAATGCAAATGTTACAAAGACAAAAGCAAGACATGCAACAAGGGACGACAGTATGGTATTCATTAACTGAAATTTGTCCTTATCTATTTGATAGAAGATTGAACATGGTACCTTTTCCTCCAAACTCAGACGTTCCAAAATTTGACAAATATGATGGGAAAGTGATCCCGTGATCATGTTCGAGAATTTTGCATAATGAGTCTTGAATTCGCCCATAATGACACCTATTTGATGAGGTTGTTCCCAAGAAGCTTGGGTGGACAAGCAATGGAATGGTTATCCAAAATCACACCTCTTGTCAGATCATTCGATGAACTAGTCAACAAATTCATAACTCAATAATCCTATAACATTCAACATGCTATCACCATGTTAGACGTCTGTAACACCAAACAGAAAAACAATGAAACATTCATGGTATTCCTTCAACGTTGGCGGCGTATGGTTTCAAGATATCCTCGTGATATACCCGAAAAGGAAAAGATGGAAATTTTCATCAACAACTTGAATAGTGAGATGAGTTACAGACTCAAACTCCAATGCATACCATCTTTTGCTAAATTTATTGAGAATGGCATCCAAGTAGAAGAAGCATGTGTCAAAAAGGGAACATTGAAATTTTTCAAAGAAGGAACAAGTTCATCCAATTACAACAACTTGGACAAATCCAGATTCTGGACCAAAAACAAAAACAATGGAAATGAAGGAGGAAATGAATCAAATGATCCAAAATCAAAGCAGCTCGTGCTCGCATTATCAGGTAATCCTCAAGCTACAAAGAATCCCAAAAGTGCTAACCCAGGCACTAACATTTATGCACCAAATACCAATCAAAATCAACTCAACACAAACAACACCAACAATACCCAAAACAATAACACCAATAGGGGTCCTAATCCAAACTCATGGGGTAATGCAAACAACTTTTCGAAACGCATTTATACACCACTAGGGCAATCACTAGAGTCAGCATTCAAAGAACTCCTGAAAAACAAAATTATCTCTTTACCACAACTTTGAACCACAAATCAAACCACCCTAGTGGAATGACTCACACTTTTGTGATTTTTATCACAACAAAGGTCATCAAACAAATGATTGCATGAGGCTGAAAAACATTGTTCAAGACATGATCGATAGAGGTGATTTAACAGTCGATGGCCTCAAGACAAATGGTGACCACGGAGCTTTCAAGAATCCTCTTCCAAACTACAACAAAGATGGAGCTTCCACCTCAAATGATACACGTGGAGCTTGTATCAATCACATATATAATGACACCATTAATCACATATCAGCTAAGGACAATCAAGTCAATGTTATCACAATCAAAGACAGGCGTGAACATGAATCCGTCAACGTAACAACCAGAGCTCAAAAATATGTCTTGAAGGGACATATGTAAACAACAAACACCATACCCAAAATTCAATATGATTTAGTGATTCAACTGTGCAAAACTCCTGCTCAAATATCTATACTGGAATTGTTAAAAATTTCACCAAAACACAAAGACATATTGGAACAAGCATTATTAGAAACAAATGTACCTCAAGATCTGGATGCTGACAAATTCCAATCCATGGTGGATCATATGATAGGGCCTCATAACTTCACTTTTTCTAAGCATGATAATATCTCATTTAGCCATCCACACAATACTCCACTCCATATTGAAGTCATGGTCTATAAACACTGAGTTAAACGAGTATTAATAGATGGAGGAGCTGGACTTAATATTTGTACCTTAAAACTTATCCATGCAACAAGCTTCTCTGAGGAGTCTATTGATCCATGCAAAAATATCACTATAAAGGCATATGATGATGAAGAAAGATCATCCAAAGGAATGGTGGTGTTGCCAATTCAAGTAGGACCAATATGAAAGGATACTATGTGTCAGGTCTTAGACATAGACCTCACATACAATATCTTATTAGGTCGACCTTGGATACATGAAATGCAAGCGATACCCTCCACTTATCACCAGTGTGTTAAATTCCCCTACAATGGGCAGGAGGTTTCTATATCAGCTGATCATAATCCATTTCAGCATTGTAATGCTATGGGGGCAGCCCAAGATAGCTTGGTTCCACATAATAGAGAGAAACAAAATTCCTTAGCACCAGATCTTCAACAAGAAAAGCCTAAATCATTATCTATGGATTTCAAGTAGAAAATGAAAATCAAAGAACAAGGCATGGGAGAATACTCTTTGGAACCCATGTGTTTGGCCAACTTACCAACATCACCTAGATCTCATGGATTACCTACAGCATCAACACATCAAGCAACTCAGCCCATCACCAATTTTGGTGGCACATTCATCCAACTCGGCACTCTAGCACATGAATCTAAGGAAAAGGACATCCTTAGTTGGCTATACAAAGATGAGGGAGAAGACAGAGCAACTACTTTGGAAGTAGCTATACCAACACACTTGTATGGAAAAGGCCACTTAATCATGCAACAAATGGGATACAATGGCAAAGGACCTATTGGTAAGTGAAAGGAAGGCGTCACAAAACCATTAGATCCTCCTTCCCAATTCAGTAAAGACAAAAAAGGATTGGGCTTTGAACTCACTCTACTACCAAAGAGGGCACCACGCAAATATCAAAAACCTCAATGGAAAGTGAAGAAGAAATACAATGAAGACTCCAGGCAGGAGGCAATGTCTGAGTCAGTTGAGACAATACGCAAAGAACGTGAGCATCAAGAACAAAAGCAATGTCAAAGGCAGCTTATCAATCAAAAAAAAGAAGCATCTACTGCAGAAGCACATCATATTCAAGAATTTATATCCAACAAAGAAGAATCACCTCCTGATTACATCATTCCTCCCCGAGGAGAAACAGTATATGAACAAATGCAAAGAGTGGAAGCAGGCTCTGACACAAAATCAGAGAAAACTATCAAACTTGTCTCAATTATCAAAGACCTATTCTCACCCTACAACATACCAGTTCACAACACTACTAGAATCTTGGATAATACCTTTGAGACTGATTCTAATGAATATGAATGGGGTAGTTATTCTAATGTTACTGAAGATATTTGTGCAAATGACAGTAATACACCCATCTCTCAAGAAGAACGCGGCACAGAATCTAGACCACTTGAATTTGGTCCACAAAATATCTATGATGCCAAGGAAAAAGAGCAGCGACATTATGAGCAATTCTATATGGAAGATGATACCATCGAAGACCTTGATGAAATCCTTAACTTCTTTAACACCTCGGCCAATCATGATGATACCTTCGTCCTGACACTTACAGCCGCAGAACTTGATCCACCAAACGACTCCTTACCACTTGTCTTTCCTAACCTCATAGATTGGGATGAGCCTGAAACTCATGATATACCAATTTTCCCAAATGACGAATCCATTATCCATTACTTATGTACCATTACCCCGAAGATAGACTCTACCAGTGAACAAAGTAATGACATCTGCAATCAGGGGAGTGCCAAGTCTCTCAGTCGCAAAAATAAGCAAACTAAAAGATCTACTGCTGAAAACCAATCAATGGCAGCAATAGATCACACAAAAGTAAAAATAAAGGATGCATCTAAGGTTGAAAACCTTTTTAAGGCACCGAAGGATGGGAGAGTTGACACTCTTCCTGAGCATTATCACGAGCGATCACCCATATTGATTGAGCCCACTCAATCAATCAACATTGGTACTACAGAAGCAGCCAAAACTATACACCTTGTAGAATCTCTGACAGAGGAAGAAAGATCAAAATTTATTATATTTTTTAAAGAAAAGAAAATCAACTTTGCTTGGTCATATGTAGATATGCTTGGGATTGATCCATAATTAATCATGCATCACTTGTCCATTTCTCCAAGAGCTAAGCTAGTCAAGCAAAAACTAAGAAAGATGAATCCACATGTAGCACTCATGGTTAAAGTTGAGCTGAAGAAACTATTAGATGTCAAATTTATTCGACTTATTGACTATTCTAAATGGATTTCCAACATTATACTAGTATCAAAACTAGATGGCAGTATCAGAATCTACACTGATTTTAGAGATGTCAACAAAGCCTGTCCAAAGGATGACTTTCCTTTGCCCAGTATCGACATAATTGTAGACCTCACAATAGGCCATGCAATGTTATCACTAATGGATGGTTTTTCAGGCTATAATCAAATAAAGATAGCCCCAAATGATCAAGATAGAACAGCATTTACCTATCCGTGGGGAATGTACTATTGGAATGTCATGCCTTTTGGCTTAAAGAATGTAGGAGCAACTTATCAACGAGCAATGACAATAATATTTTATGACATGATGCATACCTTCATGGAAGACTATGTAGATGATTTACTAGATAAATCCTTCACCAGAGCAGAACATCTAAGCATCTTAGAAAAGATTTTTGATAGATTAGAAAAATTTCAAGTCAGGCTCAACGCTAAGAAGTGTGTCTTCGGGGTTACATCAGGCAAATTAATAGGCCACATAGTTTTAGCTAAAGGTATTGAAGTGGATCCAGCAAAGGTACAAGCCATTATGAAGATGCCAACACCAAAGAACATCAGCTAACTTAGATCTCTACAAGGATGACTCCAATCAATCAGGTGATTCATCGCTCAACTAGCAGATAAAAGTCTCCCATTCAATCATTTGCTACATAAAAATGTACCGTTCAGATGGGAAGCCAAATGTGTCGAATCCTTTTATCAAATCAAGCAGTATCTAATGAACCCACCAGTTCTAGTACCACCAATAGCAGGGAAGCCACTTGTCCTCTACATTTCAACAACAAACATATCATTGGGGGCATTGTTAGCATAAGAGGATCAACAAGGCAAGGAGCGAGCTATCTATTATATCAGCAGGACATTGAATGGATATGAACTCAACTATACATTCATTGAGAAAGCTTGTCTAATAGTGGTATTTGCCTCTCAAAAATTCTAACACTACATGCTAGCTCACACAATTAAGCTAGTTGCAAAAATTGATCCTCTCAAATATTTATTCAGTAAAGTAGCTCTTACAAGCAGATTGCCTAAGTGGGTCATGATCCTCAGTGAATTTGATATCCACTACACAGAGCGAAGAGATATCAAAGGACAAGCAATTGCAAATCAACTGGCAGAAGCACCACTACCAGGAAAACAAACTATGGAGATCAAATTTACAGACCGAGACGTTCTTGCTATCTCCACCAAACAATGGACCTTATATTTGGATGGATCCTACACGCAACATGGCTCAGGTGTTGGCATTATGTTCATCACTCCTGAAGGACACACTATACCAAGAACATATAGGCTTATGTTTCCATGCACAAATAACATTGTTGAATATGAGGCATTGGTTATAGGCATCAAAATAGTCGTAGAATGGAGGATCACAGAATTAAAAGTCTACGGAGATTCACAACTAGTCATCAATCAAATCAACAATGACTATCAGACAAAGGACGACAATTTGCTACCCTACAAGCGAATGGTGGATGATTTCAAACAATATTTTGTACACGTCACCTTTGAGCAAATACCAAGTTTGGACAATAGAGCAGCCGATGCTATGGCTACTATCACTTCACTACTTACGAGTTTCTGGTAGAGCAACTGTTCTCCCCAGCCTATGACCATTCGGAATCCCATGTTATCTATACCTTGACCGGTTCCGACTCTCTGTTATATGGACCGATCTACGACTATCTTAAGAACAATATCCTACCCATTGACCTGTCCCGAAACAAAAAAACGTAACTTTATCCGACAAGCTTCCCGTTATACTCTTACTATTGTACTTTGTACCATCGAGGTCTAGATGGTACTCTTCTTCATTGTCTTGATCGTAATGAATCTGACTCCGCTTTACACGAGCTTCACGAAGGTATATGTGGCACACATTCAAGTGGTACTACTCTTGCTAAAAAGCTTCTAAGAATGGGATATTACTGGCCAACGATGCAAAAAGACTCTTATTATTTTACGAAGAAGTGTCCTAAATGCCAAATCCATGAAAATCTTATACATGCACTACCATAGGAACTGCAGTCATTCACAACATCCTGGCCCTTTTGCCAGTGGGGAGTGGACTTGGTTGAAAAAATTCATCCTTCATCTTCAAATGGACACAAGTTCATTATAACTGCAACGGAATACTTTACCAAATGGATTGAAGCAATCCCCATGACCACAGTGACTGGGAAACAAATTGCCTCTTTTATCCTTAATTATCCGATCTGCAGATATGGCATTCCAAGTTCCATCATCACAAATAATGGACGACCTTTCAAAAACCAAGATGTGTGAGAACTAAGTGAAAATTTCAAAATCCAACACCGTTTTTCTACACCTTACTACCCGCAGGGAAATGGTCAAGCAGAAGCATCCAACAAGACAATATTAAAAATCCTAAAGAAAATAGTGAATGATGCAGGCAAAGATTGGCATGTACAACTCAATCCAGCACTTTGGGCATATAGAATTAGCATCCGCACACCAACAGGAGCTACACCATATTCATTGGTATATGGATCTGAAGCAATTTTACCCTTAGAGGTAGAAATTCCATCTCTCAGAGTCTCTCTAAAAGGCCTAATTCCAGATGAAGAGTATCGAGTTAACCGACTGCAAGAGCTCGAGCTTCTAGATGAAAGACGTCAACGTGCCTACACTCATCTCAAAGAATATCAGCAACGTATGTGCAGGAGCTACAACCACAAGGTCATTCCCAGAATTTTTAAAATTGGTGACCTAGTACTCAAGGAAAATCCTAGAAATCGGCAAGATTGGGAAAAGAAAGGGAAATTTGAACCTAACTGGTTAGGTCCCTATGTCATTATATCAGCTTATGGATCAGGCGCCTATCAGCTAACAAATTCAGAAGGAGATGTGCTTGACGAACCAACTAATAGCATCCATCTAAAGAAATACTACACTTGAGTAATCTAATGCACGAAAAAGTCAAAAAATCAAAAATATTAAAAAATCAAGATAAAGGCATATAAAAAGGTACAATAAAAGCAACTGGTGAAAACCTAGCAATAGGCACTATTGTGAGAGGACAGCTCCTCTATCTATATCCATACCATTATATCCACAGTAAAGCACTATCAACCATCGCCCAACATTTTTATCACAATATCCATCCTGGACATACTTAGCGTAGTCACTATCCTGGTTTATCTGCATATCCTTTCACCGCATCTCACCATGGCTTGGTAATCACTATACAATCCACATTTAGAAGCACACTTGACTAGGGGCAATATAAACTTGCAGCACATTCAAACCGTCAAAACTTGTTGCAAACTCAAAACATCATATCCAGCAAACAACACCCGCACAATCGCAAAGCAAAACATTGATCGCTTAATAGGATTCACAAAATATGATGGATGATTTTTTTAAGTATCAAATGTTGCATCTTGCATAAAGTTTTGACTATTTTTGCACTTGACCTTTTTGAATTGTTGGATCCTCTAAATTTTCTCAACAATGCTTCAAAGCTAGAGAACATCGTGGGGACTCCAATATTTTCTTAGTTTTTTGTCTGTGAGGCGATCATCTGTACTGTGTAAATACTTGTCTCAAGATGTCATTCACAACATATCACTGAAGACATGATTCTACTTTACGCATACAAATGATTTAATCTTGTCTGTTTCTATGCAATCTGCACTCAGGTCGTCCTGGTTCAATTATACCTTGATGCTTGTGTTGTCTTGCAAAATCAAAAATCATGAAATTTTTTCTCAGGTCATTATGGTTCAACTATACCAGTATGCTTGTATAAATTTTCAACATATCCCAAAATTAATCAATGCTCAATGATGATACATACAAAGAAAGAAAACAACATGTGGCTATACAGGGATGACAAGTACAAAATGAGAATGCTCAAAATCAATTAGTTGCATATCATTTTAAAACTGGCATAAGTCTCATAGTATATCATTATCATACATCTCATTTTCAAGATACATCTCATAACATCATGTATTATCACATCATATTCATCACATATCACATCACATGCAAGCATTGCACCATCATAGAATAAACAACAGCGTGTAGAAAACATAATCCATAGCACATCACATGCGGATCAAAGAAAATGGTGTCGTATATATATCTCAAAAAATGATCAATGTACAAAATATGTCATGTCTGTGCCAATACAACAAAATGATCAAAATACAATAGAGACAACGTCTCTCGGGTATGACTATCTCCTGAAGGAGACAGTCTCGCTGCAGATGTCCCAGCACCTAGATCTCCAAGTGGAACATGTCTAGAAGGCCCTGTCACACCTCCACTCTCTGTCCTCGACCCAGTCTCTCGAGATCGACTCGATCTCAACGCTGTAAAACTCTATACTCGACGCTCCCTGGGCACCACCTCCTTGGCTCTCAAAGCTAGCTCTCTCAAGGTGTCTCTCATTAGACCACCTGTTGCAACTCTCTGCAAACTCGCTGCGAGCTCCTCTGCTTGACCCCGATGCTCTATCTCAGTATCATGCTCTATGGTCAGCTGAGTAATCTGACACTAATGCACCAGCAACTGTGTGTGCAACTGCTGCACTGACAACTATAGATATCTAATATGCACATCCTCTAGATGCGTTGGAATCTGCATCTACAGGGGTACCCCCTATCCCTCTACCTATCCTCAGTGCTGGTGGAGGTAGCACATCTGACCTCCTCCTCTGGGCCGGTCGTCTGATGTCATCATACCCTCCCACTACCGCTATCACCTCCCCAACCCTCTCCTCACCCCCAGCTCTGATAGCCAAACCTCCTCTCCCTCTATCCATCACAGCCTACCGCACAGCTCTCTCCGCTCGTATCCCCCTATCACCACCATCTCCACCCCTATCTCCTCTCCTCCCCTGATCCAATCTCCCTCTATCTCCTTGCCGACCTTGACCACCTCCTCCACCATCTCCACCATCACCTCCTCCTCCATCACCACCTCCCTCATCTACCTCCTCATCGTCATCAAAAGTCAGAATCATCTCAGTTGGATCCGATATCCTCGCCACTACACGCGTTATGAATAGTCCTGCAAACTCGTCAGTCATCCCTGCATCCACTATCTCAGGGGCATAATCCCAAATCTGGCTAGCTAAATGAAATAACTCCTCCACGGTCGTCATGCTATCAATCGTAGCTCCCTAATCCGGAATGTCCTATCTCCATCAAGCATATAGGAATGCTCCCTGTGGAATCCCCTATTGTCGACCATACTGCCGCAGCACTCGGCTATGCAGAAACCTCTTAATAACAAAGGGCATCCGCCCTATCAAATATCGGGTCATATAAATGTAGGGCATCTCCATCCCATCCTCGGCCCATACCTCGCAACCTATATATGGTTGCTAGATGACCTTATCAATATCATCTAACACTCTCCTCCAGTGCTCTAGTTTTCCCAACTTATCCTGGACAACTATCCCTCTGTATCTATATGCATACACACACCCAACAGGCCTATCTATGTCCGCCAGTGGCCTAGCTGCGGGAATATGCTCCACACCCATACCTATAGCAGTGTCACTCCAGCTAATAAACTGGCATAACCTAGGTATACCACCTGATGTAAATCCCTGTATAAGTGGGCCAGCATAGCCGACCCCCATGCAAATCGGTGACCCTGCATCACCATATCCTCCAGAACCAATCCCCACCCCACTGCTAGTCCCTTCGACCTACGGTCGGGATATAAGAAAACACCTATGAAACCTTCCAGCACTGATGGTAGAGGAGCGTAATCCAAATCCAAGAACTCCTGCCAGGGGATCTCATACCCGCAAATAGTATCATCCTGCAAGATCCGGCGAAGTGCCTCAGTCCCACCCTCCTCAGTCTGCTCATAAGGTAGCAATGCACCTACCACAGGAATCCGTAGAATCTGGTAACAATCCTCAGGTGTCAATGTAATCTCGTCTGTCGCCAAATGGAAGGTGTTCATATCACTGTGCCACCTCTCCACCAATGTTGTCAATAAACCCCGGTTCACGATAAACCGAGGCATATCTAACAACAAGGTCAGGCCACACCTCTCAATAATGTCTCTATATGCCTGTGTCAATCGTGGTATCAATGACCACGGTCTCAGAAATCACTCACGTGACTGAACCACTCCAAGATGCTCCTGTCAAAAAGTGAAACAAGTCCAATATCAGTTTCCTCATCACAACATAGATACCAAAATCAAATTCATATCAAAACTTGAAAATTTGACAATCTAAATCAAGTTCCACATCATATCAATCATATCAACTTGTAACACAACTCAAGTTTCACATCCATATCAACTTGTAAATTAACTCAAGTTTCACAATTAATGCAGCTTGTAAAAAAACTCAAGCTCCATAATTCATATCAAAAACCACAACATATTAAATCCACATCAAATCTATATCAACTTGAAAAAATCGCAAATCAAATCAAGTTATATCAGAACTCATATTGGACAATTCATACGCAGACCGACAATTTGAACCTATCCTGACAGAGCTGGCATCAACCTACCAATTTTCTTCATTCACAAATAACACTATACCAAAAAATTTCCCTATGCGCTAACCAATCTTGTCTATGCGCTAAACTGATTATCATGTGCTACCCTGTCCTCGATAAGCGCTACTAAATCTACCCTATGCGCTAGCCACAACCTATGTGCTATCCTTTTCTTCCAAAGCGCCACCTAACCTAACCCTAAGCGCTAAACTACCCTATGCGCTATTCTATTTTTCTCTTGCGCTACATATCTATCCCTATGCGCTAGGTCATACCTACGCGCTATCTAGCCCTACCCATGCGACCTCCTAGAAACCCTATGCGCTACGTATCTCCTATGCGCTACTTGTTTTACCCTTTGCACTACCCTGTGATCCCGGTGCGCTAACCTAACCCTAAGCGCTACCCTAACTTGTTGATGCGCTACCCTACACTTTTCAGACGCTACCCTATTCATTAAATCCTACGCGCTACGAAACCTATTGTATGCGCTATTTCTTGACCCTGACGTGCTAAACTGCCAAATCCGCATGACATAATTGAAAACATGATCAAAAACGACAAAATAAAAAATCCAAAAGGGATCAAAAAGGTTGACTTACTGGTGCTCCATACGCGACAGGCCTCCGATACCTCCGAATGCGCTTGAATCGATGCAAAGCATAAGGAACTGACATGTTGACTTCTCTCCAAAAATCACTTTCTCTAAGGCCAACAAGCACAAATGAGACAAAAGAAATCACTTTTTCCCTTTATATAGGGTAAATCAAAATTAGGGTTACATGGAGGGATGTAAACATTGCTCATGGTGTCTCCTCCCACCCTACCAAATGGCACTATCGGGAGATGAATCAAATTACCACATTCAACATAGACAAAATTTTACAATGTAATGAAATTTATCAAAATTATCTAAATCAAATCAAATTTTCAAAAATTTTGATTCATCTCCCGAGGAGGCATTATCAACATCGTTTCTCAAATCTGGGGCACGACATGAAAATCTCAAAAGGACATAAAAATTGATCATAACTAAATCATGACGACACATCATTTTCTTTGAATCAACATGTGCACACACGTCACTTCAAAGAGGGGCAAAATGTAGACGTATAAAAATGACCATATTCCTAAGTGAATATTTTATGTTCATTCCTCTATTTTAGTTAAATCTAATTTAACTAAATCACCTACATTCCTCTATTTAATTAAGTAAATTATTCAATTTATTTAGTTAAATTCACTTAAGCCCTTTATGTCATTTAATTGAATAAATCATTTTATTTAATTAAAACCCTTCTTCTTACCTTTTAATTAAATTTACATTTAATTAATAGTTTACCCCAAATTGAATAAATCTAATTTATTCAATTTCCCAAATTGCAACCAAATTGAAATAAAGTAATTTATTTTAATTAAGTCTATTTTCCCTCTCCCACTTGCATTTTCCTACATCTCCCACTTGCATCCTAAACCCTATTCCTAATTTCTTCTAGAATCCATCTAATCCTAATCAATTAACCCCAAACCCATCCATTATCCCCTTTCCCTAAAATTGAGGAGGTCACTTCTCAAATTTGGAGTAAAGTCTTCAAAAGGCATTAAAGCCTTTATCCATTCAACACCCCCAAATTTGGAAGGACTCTTACAAATTTGTCCCCAAAGTCTTCAAACCATTAATGGTTAACTAACCCTTAGTGGCATGGTTAGAGACTTTTTGACTAACTTAACCTCCATCTAACCCAAGGGTTTCATCAAGCATTTATTGCTTTGACCATGGTTATTCCTTTAACCTTTGTACAAGAGTTTACCCCTTGGGTAAAAGCTTTATCCAATGGATAACCCTAACCTAACCTTAACCCTTACCTCCTAGGGTAACCATGAGGTCTTCTCAAGCATTTAATGCTTCTTACCTCTCCTCTCAACCAGCCTTATGTTGACAATTGTCACCATTTTATTGGTGAAAATTGAAAACATGGATTGACAACTTTCAAACTTGACCCTTAATTAACTCTTTCAATCCTGACCATCCATTGCCCTATTTTCACTATAAATAGAGCTCTCATTGCTCCATTTTAAGGATCCATGCAAGCTTTTAGTATCTCATTTATGCTCAATTTTATCAACACGTCTAGCTTCTCTTTGTAATAGGAATTAATCTAATAAGCATTTTAGACTATTTCCTTTATCATTATCTTAACTCATAAACCAGTATATCATGTTAGGATAGTATTGCTACTAATCTTGTCATCTTATAATCTAGTTTATTACATTTGTAGAATCATGCATAGATAGGATGCATTTTCATAACTAAATCAATCATAAGCATCCCTCGTTCTTTCATTTGTCATCCCTAAGCCACTTTACTCAGTGATCTGAGAGAAAAGGCATTGGATTGAGGGACCTTGTGAGATAGAGAACCATGGAACCAACCTTGGGAAGTTGAGTCATTCTTCATGACTCCATAACTTGCACCAAGAAGTCTTGTGGGTGTGTGGACAAGCCTCTTTGAACTTCGCTTATTTTACATTTTAAGTTTCATCACCCGCTTTTCTCGCATACACCTCCGTTAGCGTAACATTCTCCTTCTCAAGAGTATCGTTGCAACGGGCATCCCCGGTGTCATCAGTAATGAGAGGTTCTGGTTGCAGTTTATCCTTAATAGGAGATTGCATACAGGAATAATTTCACTGTATCGTAGCCGAAACATCACAACTAATACCGGTATGATTCAAGGAGAAGCATTTAGGACAAATATGCAGCTGATCTTCCCTGTCAATCTTTTGAATCCATATCTTTCCAGCCCCAATAATTTTGACTTCATCGGGGATCTTGTTGGTTTGATTTGTGCTAATACAATTTCTAAGAAAGCTTCCCCATAGTTTATCTTCAAAGATTTCATCTATCGATACAAAGGTACCAAAGTTTTTGCATGTCCTTAATGACATCAATGTGCCAATAATCTGAGGGACAATTATACAATCTTATCCATACCTTGCTATCCGGCAAGACATATGTCCGGGGATTGAAATTGGGATGCCAATCGATGATGTGAACTTCAATGACATCTAGGATATATGGACCTCTATTTTTAGCTTGCCATTTCTCCTTATTGCTCATAAATTCAATCATATAAAAATCGTTCGAGAGAATATTAATACTAATATCCTTTCCCCACTATGCTCTACACCAGGATTCAAAGTTGTCCTTAACCCGCTTTCCACCACCCCACTTGATAAAAAGGCAAGACTTAAGCAAATTTGACCGAGCAGAATTAACTTTATTCTCATCCAAAAAGATAGTGGGTCTTGAGGTTTTTCTTACCGGTTTATGAAAATGAGGCCGCTGAGAGTGAGAGCCTGCTCTCCGAAAATCTAGGTGTCTTTCAAGATTCGATTGAGGGTTCCGATTAATCAAACGGAAGTTAGATCTCCAAAACCTGGCTTGATCCACCTTTGAGTTTTCTTGCCTAAAGCGCCCATTCCATTTTTGGAATTTACGTGATTAGTAAAGGGAGCCAAAAAAGAGTCGGTATGAGGGATGTCTCTCTCGAGCGGCACATCGGAAGTGTTAGGTTTAGGCAGTGGATACCAATTTATGGGGCCCTCGGATACGGGATGGTTAGCCTTGCAAAACCAGCCTTTGTTATTCCAACTGAAACCATTCGCCTTCCACTTGTGCGGGTCAATAAGGCACAGATTGCCACTTGAATAGGGATTTCCATGGTTTAACCGTGGACTAGAATATTTGGAGCCCTGAAACCTGTCTGTTACCCCAGCTTTATCTAGTTCCTGAACCACTTGCATTCTACCAATCTTAATGGGAAAAGCAATGTTTGCTTCATCGCTCCAAGAACCAACCTTCGTGGACTGGGAGCCAGAATACCTTAGATCGGTAACCCTATTACATTCGCGAGCGTCGCTCTTGCTGCTATCCAGTGCCGCCATTTCGCTCCCTATTCAAAGTTCAATCAATCTTTAACTTAATATTAAAATTCATGATATCAGAGTTGATGACTCCCTCCTCTCTGACCCCCGGGCTGTTCTAGAGGGCTTCTCTCAATTCTATCAGAATTTATTTTCTTCAGAAGATGATGGTGATAAGAAAGGTGCTACTAGAGAATTCATAAAGGGGCTAGTCCATAGGAAGGTCTTTGTTGAGGATCACAAGAATCTAAGTGTACCTATCTCTAAGGGGGAGATTGAACAAGCCATTACCTCCTTGAGAAATGACAAATCCCCAGGACCTGATGGCCTTACAGCCGAATTCTATAAAAGAAACATTAAATGGATCAGTGAGGACCTCCTCAAACTATATGAGGAGGCCATTGCAAAGGGCACCCTTGGGAAAGAAATTAATCAAGGACTCATTAAGCTTCTTCCTAAAGATGGAGGTAAATCTCTGATTAAGAATTGGCGGCCTATCACCCTACTAAATGTGTCATATAAGGTCCTAGCTAAAGTGGTGGCAGTCAGGTTGGAGACCATTCTCCCCAAGATCATTAACCCCACCCAAACGGGATTCATCAAGGGCAGATATATTCTTGACAATATCATTACATGCTGGGAGGCTCTACACTAGGCCAAGGAATCCAGGCAACAATGTGGAATGCTACTCATTGACTTTGAAAAGGCTTATGACAGGATTGAGTGGGGTTTAATCAGTCAGATGCTCATCAATCTTGGTTTCCCCCCTCTATTCTATAAAATGGTCAATACATTACTTGTTGATGCTAATGTTATGGTAGAGGTCAATGGACTGAGATCTAATAGCATCACCTTATCTAGATCCATTAGGCAGGGGTGTCCTCTGGCCCCTGCATTATATGTTATTGCTACTAATGCTCTATTCTATATCCTCCAAGATCAGACTTGCTCACCTAGGGTGCAAGGTATCTCTATTCCAAATAATGAGGAGTTATTGAATGTCCAATTTGCAGATGACACGGCCATTCTGATAAAGCTTGATGAGGGAAACCTCGCTGCCCTTATTGACAATATTGAGATCTTTTGCCAGGCCTCAGGGAGCAAAGTTGCCCTCCACAAGTCATGTTTGTTAGGATGGGAAAGAATTCATCCAAGTTGGCTTCCTAAATACAACCTAAAATGGGAAGGACCCAGCACTATAGTCAGATACCTTGGAGTTCCTTTCTCGGTTGAACCTAACCTGAAAGAAATGTGGGAATGGATAAGAGGAAAGATAGACAAAAAATTGGCCAAATGGAATAACAATTATTTGTCTCTTGTAGGGAGATTCCAAATCTGTCAGAAAATCCTCTCAACATACAATATTTATTTCTCCTCCTGTTGGCTATTTTGCAATTATCAGTATAATCATATTCAGAAACAGATAAGAAACTTCCTATGGTCAGATGGTAGAGGGAATTTGAAGATACATGGGGTGAAATGGGATTGGTGTACAATGAACAAACTGAGAGGAGGGATGGACCTAAAAGACTTAAGGCTACATGGTGTAGCTCTGGCAACCAAATGGATCACTAGATCCCTTTCAGGAAATGAACCATGGAAATTGCTCATCAGGAACAATATTGCTAATGCTATCCCTAAGCATGCAAAAAAGTGGAAAAACCTCCCTATTGGGGACATTCTTGCTGGGCAATTTGAAGTCTCTCCTGTCAGGTCTGTTGTGTTTAAATCAATCTAGAAAGCCTCGGGTATCACAACTCAGTTTCTCAGGAACAATGATTACAGAAATACTAAAGGGATCCTATATGGGCATAGGTCGATTTGGTGAAACTAACACATAATAACAAGCAATTGGTTGTTCTTCAGGGTTGCTCCTCTCTCAAATGGCATAACAGAGGGATCAGATGTTTTAATTATATTGTTAAGGAAGGTACTCTCATCTCTTGGGAAGATTTTTCCTCTTCTTTCAACCTGCCCCCTCCCACCTTCACACCTACAAAATACTCAAGGATTCCCTGTTGCCCCTCCTCACAAATGTGCCCTCTCCCCTAGCCGCTTCCTCTCCCCTTCCCTTCTGCTGGGCTGACAGCTCCCCTATTCACTGCACTAAGGCTAAGTTGGTTTATAACTTCCTTGTGGAGTCTGATTGTATTCTTACCCATCTGAATTCCTCTTGGCACCTTCACTGGGATTGTAAAATGTGGATCAAAATTTTGGAGAAACTGTGGACTGGCCCTGCTGAACCAAAAAAGAAGTTCTTTGTCTGGAAATTAGCCCTTAATAGATTGCCCTTGAAAGACTATGCGGGTAATTACCTTATGTGTAAAGTGTGCCGACTGCCTGAAACTATCCAACATGTGTTTTGTGACTGTCTGTTTGCCAAAGAGATCTGGAAATTGTTTGGGATTAAAATAGGTGGCAATGGAATTCCTCTTGTTCATGCATGTTTTGGTTTCATTGATAGATTCAAAAATGTAGCTAAACGTTTTTGGTCTAGTCTCTCTATTGAAATCCTATGGCTGATATGGAAGTTTAGGAATGATGAAATTTTTGGTGGTTCTTCCAGAAACCTCACTAAGTCTCTTAGGAGACTCACTATGCACTTGGTTTTCTTGCAGGTCACTGTTGTCCTCCGCCTTGATGGAGAAAAATTCGACAAATGGATCAATGAAGGTTCCACCACTGCTCAGATTAAGGAGCCATCACATGGCTTCACAGGGGATAATGCAAAAGGGAAAAACATTCAGTTCGAGAAGGCACTACTGAGCTTCATGCATCACCTGGAACAGAGACAGCAGCACATTGACGTCTTACAGGCTGAGGCAAATCTCCTTGGGCTTCATGCTAGCCACCCACACATGCAGAAAATCATGAATGGCTTGCTGGAATGTTGGCAAGATGGTTGCCAAGGATGGTCTGCATGGGTCCAGCTACTTGAGGATGCTAGGGATCCGGATGGAGAGTTCCTTTTCTCCTGATATTTGATGTCTATGTGCCCTCCTCATACATATTTTTGTCGTGATGGTTTATCTTCTTGTATATCTGTAATTATCATGCGTAGAGTTCGATCCATATCTCATGTATAAGATCCTCCTTTTGTTGTGACTAGCTCGTTGATATACTCTGATACTGTGCTAAGTTGTTGCACTCCTGGTTGATACTTTGATGTACTTGTTCCATTATCTTTAATTGAAAAAAACTTAATATTAATTATTTATTTAAGATTATATTATTTTATTAATTATATTAATGTAATATTAATCATAATTTATCTTAATAAAATAACTATTAATAATTATAAAATTAAATGATATAAACAATAAAATAAAAATAGATATTTTTAATGACTAAATAAAATATATTTAAATTTATGATTAATGCTATAAAATTATATTGTATATATTAAAATTATTTTAAAAATATTATGATTTTGGAAAAGTATTAATAAAAAATAGAATAATTTAAAATATATATACAAAATTATAATTATAAAAGATACATGATACTTGAATTTTTTTTAATAATAATATATTTGTGTAATGCAATAATTTAATTATTTATTTTAATTAATTTAAATATACAATACAATAGTTAATTGATTTTATTACCTATATTTTCAAAAAGGAATATATATATATATATATACAAGATTATCAATAAAAAAATGAAAATTATTTAAAATAGACATTTATATTTTAAATATAAATAAATCCAAAAAAAACCTTTAAAATCTATCATTCCTATAAATTTGCTCAAATTGAAAATGAAACATTTAAAATAACTATTAATAATTATAAAAATGAAAACAGACATTTTTTTAAAAACTTAATGAAAAATATTTAAATTTATGATTACAAGTTATTTAAATATTTTGAATATAGTAGAATGATGGAAAAAATTATGATTTTAAAAAAATATTAAAAAATAGAATGATTTAAAACATATATATAAAATATAAAGAATACATATAATAGTTAGCTTTATGCTTTATTTTTTAATACAAATATTTGTATTTAATTTTTTATATAATTTAATTTAAACTGAATCAAATTTCTATAATTGATTTTGAGATAAAAATATATATATTAAAATTTATATATTTATTTAGAAAAATTATTTTATTTACAATATTATAAATAATAAAAAAATGGAAAAACTATTTAAAATAGATATTTTTTGTCATTTTTTTTAAAATACAAAAGATCCAAAAAAATCCTAAAGAATTATTATTTTAAAAGCAAAAATAATAATCATTTTTTATTGATGCAAATTTATTGATTAGTTGTAGTTGATTGAATGCAATAGTATAATTGCGTACTTAAAAAGATGGCAGTTATTAAAGAAAAACACCTCCCAACTATCCGTTAGCATTCTCATTACGTAGTATATAATCCATCTTTCAAATTCTCCTTCCGTCTCTGGGCTCTCAGGAATTTGAAGCCCAGGAAGGTAAAACAAACCTCGTTTGCCTTTTCCTTATATAGGATGATACCTCTCTTGCCCGTCTCGATAATAACAAACTCTTTTGAATGTAGGTGGGTTTTCTTCATATAATCCCTTAGTACTGGGCTAACCAACCATTTATCTGGCCAGAGTAAGTCATAACATTATCTTCTGCTCCTCCTATTCTTATTCTTATTCTTATTCTTATTTATTCATTCATTATGTTATCTTATTTATTCATTCATTATGTTATCTCAGATTGATTTGTTTAAAGTTTTTTGTTTAAGTAAATCATGACTGTAAATCTATTCATTGAATGATTCTGCAGTAGCTACAGGAAGCTTTGGACAAAGCAATTCTGCAATGGCTAGACCCAGGAACAGTGCTGACGGTAAACAGTAATCACTATCACCATTTACATAATTTGAATTTTATTTGAGGTTTACACTCAAGTGTTCAAAACAATTAATACGTGGTACTCACTGTCATAATTAGACGTCTGTGTGTATTCTCAGTCCAATGATTAGAACAAGTTTTTGCAGTAGATGGTCAGGTTATTGAAATTGTCAAAAAAAAAAAATTTAAAAAAATTCAATCTTTTGTTTTTAAATTTAGTTACTAGCCCACACCCCAAATGGGTACTGAAATTTTCAAAAACATTTATGTTTCTGTTCTGTTATGTTTGTGTATTTAGCAAACAGCACAATTGTGTAGTGGAAATGTCTCAAATATACATGTTTTTTCTTGTATCTGACTCACATGAATTGGGCAGTAAAATTGTCCAAATCCATGAATGTTTTTGTGGATGTCTCCCACAATCAAATGCTTAGGTTGAATCCTCCTATTCAATATAATGAGAGATAGGGAAAACCCTATTCTTCAATAATATGCAGATGCGAGACTAGCAGACTTTTGTCATTTTCATGGTTAGAGTGATTTCTCTCCGGTAAGGTATAATCAGGTTCCTTTATAACTGTAGTTGGACATCTAATAGTGTGCCTATCAGAAATCCTTGACTAGCATTAAGCTTTAAAGCTTGACAGCTCAAAATGAAAAATCTTTGATAGAAAAGGCATTGATTAGGCTATTGGACCTTTAACATGCCCAGGGCTGGGTTGATTCCTTCTATAATTAGGTAGAATCCTAGGGTATTTAAATAAATGCCCTTCAGCATTTGAGCAGTTAGCCTTGCAAACTCAAAATTTAATTATAGTAAGCATTGTGTTATTCCTCACGAATCAGTAGGTGAGATAATTAGGTTTTTACTGTTCATATGGATATGGTTGAGGTGATACTTCCTGCAGTCAAAGGCATGGTTGAAGTGATTCCTCCTGCATGTAGAGCTACTGTTCAGGTCCTTACTCCAGCAATTAGGGAAAAACTGAGGTTTTCTACAGTTACCATAACTGAGATTATTGCTTGTGATAGTTGTAAGTCATTGATCACCTGGAACACCAAAGCTCTCTGCAGTGGAGGAAGAATGTCTCTGTATTTAGCCTGGAAGTGTGGAAGAATGTCTTTGCAGCATGCTATGGAATTTTTAGTCCTCATGAGTGTTGGCTACCATTTAAATAATCTAAATCTAACAAAATAAATTATCCCTTCGAGATTTTACCACTTTTGAACCCAAGTTGGATTTCTACAGGCGAGAAAATGGGAAGAGGCAGAGGCAGAGGCAGAGCAATAGCAACACAAGGAGGTGGCAGAGGAAGAGCACTAGCAATACAACAAGGGAATCCCCCACAGCAGCGTAATCCTCGAAGGCCACTGAGAGATATTGGAAATATCACTGGTCACATCACATCAGGAAGCAATGCTCCAAAAAATGAATCTGTATCAGGGTATGATGCTTCATATATTTAACATTGTTCATATTGGCTTGTTTTCTTGGTCTTCTGTTTGTTCTTATAAGCTTCCTCCTGCCATATTTCAGGACACAACCTAGTCCTACACAGAATCCCACTCCTGCTGAATGCCCAGTAACAAGGTGAGGCATGTCAGACAGTTTTGCCTTAGCAATTGCTTTATTTCTTTTGACATCCACTGAGAACTGGTTGGATCTCTTCTAGCATCCACTGGTGGATTAAAGTGTGCTACGCTACCATACCTAATTACTACATAACTTAATCTCACTTATATAGAAATATGTAGTATCTCATTAAATAATGTGTGTTTTAGAATACATTCCAGTGATAACAACCACTGGACATAGTCAACTTGGCAAAGCTTTTGGTGCATTCAGTGCCTTGTAAAACTTCCCTTAAAACTGTTATCGATGTGGGATTATTCCACTTACCAAACTTAAGGAAGAGTAAGAAATCATCACAATGATAATAACCCCAAGTTAATGCAATCCGCAAAGCATGTCCATGCACAGGTAAACAATTTTAGCACAAAGGAGAAAAGTAAGAGAATGAAACAAAAAATTTGCAGGATTATCTTGCACTCACATCCAACAAAATATAGAAGCTCTAATGCAAAACAAAATCTTATATTTTAGAAAATGCCATATGTAAATCAATAGGTTATAAAATAATTGCCCACAATTAGGAATACACCGCCTTTGGGTCCATAGCTTGTAGAGAACAACCGTTGGCTATTAGCATTTCATGGAAACCATCTATTGTAATTTTATTTTGTTGGTTGTTTATATTCTATTTGATAGCTTGTATAAATTTGGCATGTGATTCAGGGAATTTGATGAAACACTGGCCAGTAACCAACATCTGATACAGGTTATTTCATTTTAATTGTGTAAATTAAAGTTAAGCCTCCTCATTTCTTCCTTTGCTAATCTTGGGTTGATGTCCTGTGTTTATGAAATCAGGGGGATGGAGAACATGATGAAAATGGTAACAGCCGAATGTATAATGAAGTTCATAAGTCTACTGAACCTATGGAAGTTTACCCTGAACCCATGCAAGTTTGTCCAGAACTTATTCAAGCCAGTGGAAAAACTAATGAAATAATGACTCGATCCCAAACAACATTGTTGAGGGAGGAGAACCGATCTCTTGCAAGGAAGGATGAGGTTTGTTCAAGGCATTTCCCTTTGTTAGTATTAGTGTAGAGTGGGTATTGGATTGATTTATGAAGTTCAGAATTTTTTCACTGAACTTTACCATAGTTTTACATTGATTATTATACTCTCTTCAGACTTTGGTACCAGATATTGATGAAGCCGATGCAGATGACCCCATGTGTATTAGGGACTATGTACAAGACATTTATAGCTTCTATCGTCAAACAGAGGTTGGAATGATATGTCTTGTTTCATACAACTCTCTAGAAGTTTGGTTTAAATCCATTTTATGCATCTGAATTTCATCTTCACAAAGTATCATGACATGCAGTCACTCTGTAGGCAGGTGAAAAAACATTAGTTCAAAAATGAGAAAGCCTAGGTTTAAAATTAGTTTGTTATATACAGGGATATAGGATTGAGTGGTAATTCTTTTTGTTAGGATTATTTTTTAGGAATAATGTTTTTCAAACAGATTATAAGTTTTGGATTGTTATCAATCAGAATATAAGGCAGAGGACCTAGAAACAGAACATTCTGAAAATGCATGAATAATAATTTTAACAATGTGGCATCCAGTACACTAAAATTTCATGAGGTATTAATTTGTGATAGGTTATGAGTTCTGTTCAAGGAGATTACCTGTCTCGTCAATTTGAAGTGACTGTAAGCATGAGGAGAATTCTTGTCGACTGGATTATTGAGGTGCTGCTTCTAATCTTCAGAGACAATCATTCCATTCTAATATTCATTGCAAAAAGCAGAGATAAATTCAATATTCTTCATTTGATCTGTTATTTCTGCAGATGCACCAAAAATTTGATCTGAGGCATGAAACTTTATTCCTGACTGTGAATATCATCGATAGATATCTTTCAAGGCAATCTGTTCCCACAAGCGATTTGCAGCTTCTGGGGGCGACTGCAATGCTTTTGGCATGCAAGTATGAGGAGGTTTCTGTCCCCAGCCTTGAAGACTTTGTTGCCATGTCTGGGTCTATCAATGCCAATAATGAAATCTTGAAAATGGAGATATCAATCCTGACTGCCCTGGAATTCAGCTTGACTGTGCCCACTCCTTATGTCTTCCTTAGCATGTTCCTCCAAGCTGCTGGTTCAGATGATAAAGTAAACTTTACCTTAATTTCATAGATTAAAAGTTTGACTTAAGCTTTTCATTCATTGCCTGAATTGTTTTTAATGAACTTTTGATATTTTCAGTTGGAAGCAGCTGCATGTTTCCTAATTGAATTGGCCCTGGTGGAATATGAGATGGTGATGTACAGCCCCTCCATGCTAGCAGCTGCAGCATTATATACTGCACGCTGTACTTTGGGAATACATCCATTTTGGAACCCAACTCTTGAGTTCCACACCAACTGCACCGAAGCTAATCTTAAGTAAGTTAGGGTTTTTGTTTTCCACTGTGTTTCATTTCTTTTTGTATAAATACAAAGTCCAAAGATTGGAGTTGGTTAGAAAAAATCTTGTTTACACAAATCAACTAAAGAAGCAGAGAAGTTCCTCTTGGGTTTGTTTCTTTTTCTTTTTTTCACACTTAGGGAAGCATGTTGACTACCACAACTTGTTTTGCATACTCTCTTTTGCATTATTGCTATTTTTTTTTACTATCATTTTGGTGCAGGAATCACAAATTAGTGCTTTTGAAAACTTCTAGATTTGACCGTGTAGACATTTTTCAAAAGTTTAAGTGCAAAGTGCAAATATAGTTTACAGTTAAATGATTCCACATGTTACCCATCATGTCCTAATAAAATGTACCCTGAATCATTTCGTGCATTCTTTTTACCTCACCCAAAATACCCTCTACATGATTTGTTAGAATGGCTCTGTGTGTTCCTTTATGTGCCTTACATTCAATTTCCTCATTCTCTCTCTTGTTTTTGTGCAGAGAATGTGCAAAGATTATTGTGGGTCTCCATGAAAATTCAAACATCAACAGCCAGATCAACTCTGTTCATAGAAAATACATGAGCCCTAGTTTCTCCCAAGTAGCAACTTTGTCACCAGCCCTGTTTATTAGAAACACATAACTGCATATATACTAAATATGTAATGTGTTAGAGAATTCAGGATTCGGTTATATTTTTCTCTATCAGAGATAGTCTCATTCATTCTACTCAAAATTTTGAAGAACCTGAACTCCTCATAACTGATAGGAGAAGCCAGGATGATAATACATAAGTATCAAGTCCAGCAGAGGTGTGGTTTGGCCAAAAAGGCACATTTTGACTCTTGCAACTAATAGTCTGATGTTGAATCTGGCACTTAATTCTTATTGTTTATAGAGTAAAAATAAAATATATTATTATTTAAAACAAAATTACAAATAATAAGAGGGATGTAGCGGTTAGCTGCAAGCCTCCTATTCCAGCCTCCTATTCCAATCTTTTAGTCTGATTTTTAGCTCCAAGAAAAAGCTAAAAAATATTGCTTGACTGTAACTCATCAAAAAAAATTACCAATAATAATCTGACAGTCTAAAAGATTAGAATGATCCGACAAATTGAACATGACAATACCAGTAATAATACAATACAACTGAAGTAGACTACCAATATGATTACAAATGCCAACAAATGGCGGCAGTCAAAAGTTGGCAGAAGCATAAGGAAGAATGGGGAACAATTAACTAAGTTATAGTTTGAATTATAAATAATATATTAAGTTAGAAAAATGGGGGGCGATATTACTATATGATAGTTACATAGATACATCAGCATGTAAGGTTGGGGTTTGATAGGCCAATACTACTATAGGACTTCTTTAAATTCTTAAACCTTCAGATTTCAAACAAAGCGCAAATAAGGAACTTAGTTGGAGAAGCTAGTTTACACATGAAGGCTATACAAGGTGTCAATTTGGGTGTCATCACAAGTTGCATCTTTAGAATTAGTTTGGTAGATTGACAATGCAAATTATGAATATTAGGTGTCATCATAAGTTGGTAGATTGACAATGCAATTATGAATATTAGGTGTCATCATAAGTTGCATCTTTAGAATTAGTTTGGTAGATTGACAATGCAAATTATGAATATTTTAGGTGTCATCACAAGTTATATCTTTAGAATTAGTTTGGTAGATTGACAATGCAAATTATGAATATTTTAGGTGTCATCACAAGTTATATCTTTAGAATTAGTTTGGTAGATTGACAATACAAATTATGAATATTTTATGAATAACAAAATGGAAGGTTGGCGGGTTTAATCATTAGTACAATGGGATTGAGGATCTCATTAAGAATTGCAAGTATAAGGTTGATAAATAAAATAAGAAGGAAGGGATGATATAAGATAAGAAAGGTTGAGACTTGGAAAAAAGAATGATTAAGTTTTAAAGGATCTTATGCTAATATTAAGGATTCTATTGAAGGAACGAGGGTTATATTAAATAATGTTAACATTCTATAATGTCCTCTAAATAATAACCTACACAATCTTTAGTTGATCTTGTATCTTCTAATGCATCTAATAGAGGGATTAGAACTACACAACATGTTATTATTTTTGAAGTTAGGACAATCAAAGGTCAAGGAACTGACAATAAAGGGATCTAATTATCATTCCATAAAAAACATAGTAGGTAGTAGGATTTCAACAACCATTGGTGCCCTATAGTGAGATAGAAGAGTGTGATGAATTTTTCTCCAAGGAAAATGAAACAATGGAAATCATTAAATCCCTCAACATGCATGGAGATTTAGGCTATGGCCTTGTATGTTATCACTTTTTGAGGGTAATGAAGTTATGAATGATATTAAGACAAGAAAAATTATTCTTTGATAGTAAAAGAACTTTTGATGATCTAATGTCCATTTTGCTAACCTTGTAATAAATAACAAAATCAATCATATTTTAGTTAGTTTCTAGATAAACAAGAAACTTAATTTGGAAACCAAGGTAAAGAATTTTATCAAGGAGTTAAAGATTGTTTTAGATGCTAGAGTTTTCACAAGTTAAAAGGCAACCACAAAATTTGAAATCTAATCACAAGTTCAATCGCAACACAATGAATGAATACAAATGAAATTTAAAAAAAACATCACAAAATCATGAAATGAATAAACCCATGTTGACTCCAATGCACTTGGCCTTCATTGTTCTACTCCTTGGGTGATGGCTCTCAAAGTTGCACTTATGAAAAAACTACAACATAGATGCACAAGAATTAAGAAGATAATGGTTAATGATAATGGGGATTGATGTTCAATTTATAGATTTTGAGAGGTTCAAGTCGCCAATTGAGATTGATTTGAAGACAAGATTCATCAATCATTGAGATTCAATGAGACAAATTGATGAGAGACAATTATTCATTCTAACTGAATCTGATTGAGAGAATAACTCACTTGACTGACTGGTCAAAAGATTTGATTGAGAGTGGAATTGAATTAACTAAGGAGTTAGAAAAAGTTGATTTTGAAAGAGGAAGAAGTGACTAACTAGTTAGAAAAAGGTGATTGAGAACTAAGAGTCAATGGCAATGAGGAATTTCCATATGTGATGTAAAAAATTTAGAATGAAATGTCATTTAGATTGAATTTGGGCTTTCGAAATGTCAAATGAAATTAGAATGAGAGGGAAATGAACTTGAATTGAATTTGGAAATAAAAAAAATTCTTTTTGGTTGGTAATAAGGTTATTGTATTAATTTCAAAAGCAAAAAGTACATTGTTCAAAAATCGTCATTTCAAATAACTTGTGCAACAAGCAAGCCACCAAAAAACACAACAAAATTTATAGTTCGAAACAGTCTAACAGGCATATTCTCGCCCAACAGTTATCAAAGCAATAATACTAAACTACTATCACCACCTAAAACCCTACAGAACTAGACAATAGCTAAAAACTGAAAGACTAACTATTATCTAGATACTCATTAAACCCGACCAAAATCAGCATTGCCACTTCTGTATGCGCCTTTGGTCGCAATTCACGACCCATCTCCACTCTTTCCAATAGGTGTGTTGCGTTGAGAGCCTCTTCCACCCTTATCAGCCCTGCAAATGTTTTAAAGATTTCCCAGCCACACCATGTCGATGCTCTGCATCTCTCTTTGACTTCATTCTCTGGCCACCAGACAAATGGTATGGGGTCACCAAGTACCTCCATTCCTTCTAAGATGTCAATGCCAACCCTCAGAATAGCCCATTCAAGAATTGACTCCAAACCACCTAGATACTCCTCTGCAATGAGATCTTACAGCACCCAACGCACCTTATCAACTTCCTCTTCAAATTTGAGACCCCGTGCTGCAATTAGCAAGTAGATTTCCATATTTGTTTGATATCGATGACTGATATGCACGATATCCTCCCCCAGCATTAGTTTAACCACCTCCAACAATCTCTCATCCTTAAGGAGAAAAAGACCCTGTATACGCCTGTTCGAAACCTTGCCCACAAAAGGTACCAATTTCTTCTCTCCATAGTCAAAACAACTATAGTGTCATCACCTTCGTATTGAAAGCCAGCTCTGCTATAGATAAATTTCAGAAAACCACTATGTCACAATGAATAAAATATCCACCAAATATACCATAGATCAATCTGACTCACATTCATTTCACACCCAACATTAGACAATCTTCAGCGCCGCCAAAATACAGGGTCATCACTACATTTCCATTAATGAACTACCGAGGCATATCTTTACAACTTATTTGCACGATCTGGCATTAACTCCACATCTTGATCGTGCCAATTATCATCTCCTTCAACTACTGCTTTGGTCCTCCAAAAATTCTCGGGGTTGCCATTTACACCGTGTTATTACCCAAGTCATCATTCAAAAGATTACGAATATCTTCCAGTTGATATTCGTGTACACCTTCAAACAAGCTGGCCCATTTAGATAAAACATCTGCTTCTATGTTTCCTTCTCTGTGCACATGGGAAATTTTGAAGTCGTTAAAACATTTCAAATCAAATTTTATTTTTTGAACAAACTTGTTTAACATCCATGCATGCATTTCCCCCTTATGATTGCACTAATAATAATCAATGAATCACCCTCTAAATTTAACTTCTTAAAGTCGAGTTTTAATTCCCATTCAACTACCAAGAGTGTTGCTTGCACCTCGGCTTCATTGTTCGTGCCCCTCTCCAACCGTTTGGCACCCCATGCTATGATGTTACTCATCCAATCCTGAAACACCACACCTACCCCAGACTTACCCGGATTACCTTTCGACGCTCCATCAAAGTTTGCCTTAATCCACCCTTCCTCTGGTGGAATCCATTTTACATTCGACTACTCATGAGAACTTCCAAAAGTTGGATCATCCCGCATGGGCCCATGAACAGGCCTAAATTTGGAAAGAAATTAGATTTCATTTGAGATAAAGATTAAATGGGATTAAATAAATCTATGAAATTTATTAAATCAAGAGGACATCATTAGATAATTAAATAATTTAAAGAAGTTATTTGATTATGAGGAAATAGAAATTGAAGTTAATTAAACAATGAAGATTGTTTAATCAAAGTGGAAAATAGGATTAATTAAATAATAAGATTATTTAATTAACATTAGAAGGGAGATAATTAATCGATTAAAAAATTAAGAATTTGGAGAGATTTTAAAAATGATGGATATTGATTTTAGAAGAATAAAACTAGATTAATCAAATATTAAAGGAATTAACATTCGTAGGCACGGGACAATTTTAGGTGTCTACATTTTGCCCCTCTTTGGCCTCTCCCCAAACCACAATGTTTCATGGACCTTTAGGCACATTATCCTAAAGTGTATTTAGTTTTTTTTTTGCTCAGCTACCTTCTCTCTCACGTACTATATCATCCAAATGGAGAGCTTGATAATTTGTGTGAATCTTTCCCCCCATGTCATTAATCTACATTCTTCCTCCCAAAACAACCTAGATCTCAAAATATTCTTGAGTGATAATTTCAAGTACAATACAATGATTTTGAGGAAAAAATCATTGGCTTTGTTTGCAAGACTACAAGACAGACTCATGGACGAGGAGGATAATCATAGACGAGGAAAAAATCAGTGGCTTTGGTTGCAAGACTACTAGACAGACTCATAGACTCATTGAAGATAATGTTTTTCTCTAAAAGCACCCATGTTTGAGAAATATGAAGGTCTTTGGCAATTTTTTGGTGGTGTGTTTGCTATTATTTTGTCACGAGAATTTATAGTTACAAGAGTGGTTTCATCTTGACATTATATTAGACTGCCCTTCTAGAGCATTATGGTGGAATTTGGCTTCTGAATGCAAATGTCTATTGCTTTCCAACCATCATGTTATGTTCTCTCTATTTGAATTTGCTACGATTTCTCACTTTTAGTAATGGATATCTAGTGTCATGTACCCTTTTTGTCTAAAAATAATAGTCATTTCTATAATTCTAGATGTTTTGGGCTGCTATATGGTCCACAACTACAATTGTTTTAGCTCTTTATTTGATCTGTACTAATTACCTTTTTTTGTCTAATTTTATGTTTTTATCCAATTAAAAAACATTTGCAATATAAATTAAAATATTTCTTGATGCTAGTATGTGCAACCCCAAAGAAATAAAATATTAGTATTTCTTATTTAACATTGGCAGGTACTTTGGGCCCACATATATTCAAAAGGATTAGCATGAAATAAGCCCCATCCTCAAGCCACATTGTTACTAGGGAGTAGAATTTAGAAGAAAAAAAACGATTATTGATGCACTTTCAACATGGCATTTCCTTGTTTTCATAGTTTTTTGCTAATAAAAAATTTTCATTTATTTAGAAAAAGTCACTCTACACATAGCACTCCGATCTAGAAATTGTTATGAATTCATATATTTTCTAAAAGGAATGAAATGAGAGTCACATTGGCTAATAAAAACATATAGCTTTCCTCCAAGCCGTTGATAATGAAAGCTAAAATATCCCCTTTGCAAAAAATTTATAGAAATTAACAAGCAATGGAAAAAGTTACAATATAGGGGTAGTCAAATAGCTGCCAAACAATTCTAGTGGAGCATAACACCATAACAATATGGTCCTCCATAACAATATAGTTGTCCATAACAAAAGTAGAAAAAGGATTGGAACAAGAGTAGCTCTAGAGGAGCTTAAAATCATTACAAAACATAGCCATCGAAATTGTGAAAGGTTGAAGGATAGACTTGTTTGTAAAATTTCAATTTTATTTTTGCTTTTACTAATTTTATCATAGTTTATTTGTTTGTAAAATTGAACTTTTACTAATTTTTGATAGAGGTTAGTATTGTATCATCCAAAGGAGCCTACTTAAGTCTTAAAATAAAATTGAACTTTTACAAACAAATCCATGGCAAAAAGGGCATTTATTTGGAAAATTTCCTCCTGAAATCTTACTTCAAAATTGGGTTGGCAAGGCCTGGCCTCCACCTAGTATCCACCTTATTACCATGCAAAACCTCTCTAAGGAGTTTTTCCTTTTTCACTTTTCCAAGGCTAATCATGCTAAGATTGTTATTGACTAGGGCATGTGACTTGTCCACTCTTCCTCCTTGTGCTTAAACCTTGGACTCATTATTTTTTGTCTCTGGTAAAAATCCCATTCATGTCTACATCTAGGCTGAATTTTGTAGGTTACCATTGTCATGCTAGAACTTTCTCAATCAAATAGGTTCTCCCATAGGCTTTATCATTTGTGTAGAGCCTAAAAAATTCTATCCAGTTCACCCTCATCATAGAGTTTGTGTTGAGGTCAATATTTTTAAAGACATCAAGGATTCAGTGGAGTTCAAAATGGTCAAACACACTACTCTTGATGTGTCCAATATATCAATCTCATCAATACTTATTTTTAATTCTAGGCCTCAAACCATGGGATTGGGGATCATCCTTTGCACTACCGACAACCTAAATCCTCTACTCATCCCTCTTTAGGGTCGCCACCTCCTACAAAAAAAGAGGAAGGTTGTTCTATAGTGATTAATCACAAAGATAAGAATCCCAACTCTTCCAAACCCCCTTGCAAATCTATTGGGTAGAGGGTTTTGATTCTAAATCTTTCAAAACCTATTGACACTAGAGTTTCAAGTGTGGCAACAGCTTTAAAATATCAATTGAATAAATCTCATTTTGATAATTCTTAAGGTGCTTCCCTCTTCTTGTGGGTCAAAGGAGATGTAATATAAGGAAACAGGGTTCACTAGTTTAAACATATAAACTAGGAATCATTCCCAACCTCATCAATCATTGGATAACAACCAATTAGGCCCAACTTCAGCCCCTTAGGAGATTCGGATATATGTGTATTGATTGCTTTTTTATTTGATATGATTGGATATGATTAGAGATTGAAAATGTAAAGAACTAAGCTAAATGATGCAATATTGACAATAATCAACATAAATAGACAAATGCAGAATTGAGAGTCAACTAAAATGTAAAGAACTGGAAATGAGATGTGAGGAGGAACCTATTCCTAAAATCAAGGCTCAAAATGGCTAGACACTATATCTAATCATCATAAACCTGACAGGTATCGAGGTGGAAACAAGTGTCAAATCTGGCCTCATAAACTTTCAAACTGCCTTCCCTCCAAATTTCAAATCAAACTAGGACACTGGTGCTAAGTGCAATAGTCCTAAAGGACATTGGCACTAAATGCAATAGTCCTGGAGGATATTGGCACTAAATGCAATAGTCCTAGAGGACAATGGTGCTAAGCACCATAGTTCTAGAGGACACTAGTGCTAATTGCCATAGTCCATGTGCTTTTTGTTGAAATTTGTCTAGTAACTCTATCTTAATCTACACAATGCTCATGTATCTTCAAATTTTGTTTAAGACTTGTTCCTGAGCATGCAAATGGATAAAAGAAGAGGAAAAATGGTGTTGGATTGTATAGGGGCTTGCCTAAGTCAAACTTTGGGTAGGTGTTAACCTCCACTACGGCAATGATAAAAAAAGAGCTTACCCCTAGTAGGAAAAAGGATAAATTTGAAATAAATGTTGAATTGATATGATGAAATGAAATGATTATACCTTTGATTGATGATGCAATGCTCTTTAGATAAGTCCTCCAAGTGTTGATGCAGTAACATGGTAAATCTATAAATTCCTCATACAAACATACTTGAAGGCAACTTGTTGTAGCTTGATGCTCCTTGTACTCAAATATGCTCTTGAATGAAAAACTAATTACTTTTGGAATAAAATTGCTAGATTGTAAGATATGATCAAATGAATTAGGAATAATGTCTCATATAGCTTCCTCAAGGTATTTTCCTACAATTTAGCAGACTTACAATAGTCATATCCAAATTTTGAAACCAAATTCAACAATATTAAGGCCAACATGCCAATCTCCTTAAATAATAGTAAAAAAAGCATCAAACATTGTAGCTAAGCTACAAATTTGATGTAGAGCATCCAACAATACAACACAACCTAGGGAGATCTTTCTCCCAACTCATCTACTCAAATAGGTGATTGTTCTTCACAAGCCTTCTAGAGCACTCACAAGGCTACTAGATACATAATAGGTCTCAACAAATCCAAAAGGGAATCCATGTCTTCCCACATTGTCCAAAGTACCATTGAAACATGTCAAATTAGGCCTACTACACATGTTCAAGGCCAACTTGAAACATTCTAGCATTTAGATCACACCAAATCCTTATAGCCCACTTATACAAGCCTATATTTACTTAGGACTCCAACTTGTCCATAAACTCAACTCACATTTCTAAATAAGTGTACACCAACCCCAAGGGCTTCATAAAAAAATCAAGGAGACTCCTCCTCATTGATAAAAAACCATTCTTTACCATCCCTTCCACCCAAAAATCGCAAGAAGACCTATTGCTGCAATTTTGCCTTTCTATGACAGTCATACACATTTAGGACAGCTAGAAGGAAGTGAGACATTTCCTCATTCTAAGGTCTTATAACACCTTTAAAGGCTTCTCAAAACATCCATGCATCTTTCACAATCATAAACCAATCATCAACCTCATTCATTGTGTCATACTCACAAAATCTTAGGTTACTAGTTCATTAAGACAGCAATATACCCAATTTTAGGACAATCATAAAAATGATGATATTTTTGACCAATCAAGGGCCTTGAAGGCTTGATAAGGGTCTGAACTAACCCAAAACATACACCTAAACACTCACCAACCCTTGGAGATTCATCTTTTTCATATTCACCACTCTAACACATCAATTCCACTGAGAAAATCAGACTGAGACACAAAATTTAGATTTGTGTCACCCTCTGGCATGTGTAAACTTGTATGTGGCACCCTGCAAGGAAGAAAAAGTGAAAATAGACTTTTTAAAGGGTAATACCATCCATTTTCATGAGTATTTGATGATGGGATGACCAAAAATTACATAATTTTTATGTCACTAGTTACCTAGCAAGGGTTTGTGACTGGTTTTACAAAATTTATGATAACTTTCTCAAAACAAAGTGAAAACGAATAAAAACAAAGCCAAAACTTCTAGGAATCATTTCTCTTTCAAGTAAAATATGTTTCAGATGTCCACAATAAGGATTTCATCGTGAAAAATGCTTGGTATTAGACTGCTATGCCCAGAAAATAAGAAAATGCAAGGTAAACTTTTGAAATTTTATTGCTTATGCCTCAATACATGATTCCACCAGCCATTGGCCATGGAAATGAATATATTTAAAGGATTTTCCAACCCTCCAACATTCATAACCACCCTTTGAACACCAACTACCAACAAACCACTTCGTAATGCACTTTTTTTACAACAAATTTTGCATTGACAACATTGCCAATTTTGACAATTTTTGTGCAACTTGACTATAAACCCAAAATGAAACCATATGAATTCAAAGAATCGTGAATACATCCAATTAGGCCCAAATAGCCTTCATACATGATAAAATGCCTCATTTGATGTCTTGGATACACTTCAGCCCTATAAGGACAATTTTGAAAATATGAGACAAGTAGGACCACATATTGAACTTAGACATTACAAATTGACCTTCAAGGACTTTATTACATGAGAATGTTCATTCATGACCTTATTACATCTTGACATGACTTTGAAACTTAAAATGACTCAACATGGCCAAAAAAAAGCATATGGCCATCTAGGTGCTCCTGCACCAAAATCCTAACAAAATAGGCCCCAATTTTTAGGGAAGTGAGATAATAGGGCCCTAATACTAGATTTAGAACTTAAATTTGGATTGATGACATTTAAGTATGGAATAAAGTTCCTTTAAATTTAAAATAGGATATAACCCCAAAATAAGTTTGAAATTACATAGGAAAGGGCACACTAAAGAGAGGGACCAAAAGGACTGTGATATTTATAAGGGGTTACAATTTATGACACTACAAAAGATTATGAAGACCATTAAATTACACCTCGTACAATTCCACGGTACTGTAGTGTCATAAATTGTCACCGATCCAATTTACACCTCATGTTGGGCTCCCACTTTATCATATCCTATCTGTATCCCCTCTCTAGGTCCAATTTGACCCCATTCTCCAACTTTGAGGCCATGAACACCCATTGGTGGGTTCCATGGTGAGCTACCCCTCCCCCTAACACCTTACCTTGGACCTATTTGTAGAGAGACTAGGGCATGGACCATGACACTGTAAAACACCATCGTCCCTCTCAATGGGGCCCAAATTTGAATTGGGGCAAGTGTTGTATCTCCTCACCAGAAATTGATCCTTGTGGCTACACATGACCATTGGAGGTCAGCCTAATCGGTAAATTACCTAGGGAACCCTACATAAAGACATCATATCAATTCATTTTAGATCTAAGTGTGTGGGAGAAAAAGCGAGACTAGGTTATCATGCCCTAATCCTACCTCTTGTCACACATTACGGAATACGAAAGAGCCTAGAGGTATCGCACAATTGGCTACTTCTTTTTGTGAAAGAGAGAGCCACGGGCTACCTATTAGGATTTCTATTCCTTCGTTGTATTTGAAAGGTAAGATTATGCAAGTTCAATTCCTAACCCTAAAATGCAAGTATGAGCTAACAACAAGATTGCAGAATTGAACTTAAACAATGGAAAGCTGTAAACACAAGGATAAAACAAGAATGCAAATGCGTACCCGGAGTCAAAATCTGAGTGGAAATGTTCGGGACGGGGGCGCGGGCGCCACTGTCCTGATTCTGCACCTGAAACTGCACCTGAAACCACTGTTTTTGCACTCTGGAAACTGTCTGAAATGCTGTCTGTCAATAGGACCAGGGCACCCAGCGCCTCTGTCCCAGGGACCAGGGCGCCCAGCGCCCCTGTCCTGACAGGACCAGGGCGCCCCACACCCCTGTCCTGGTATTCTGCTCTGCAATTTGGTGTGGGGTGCTGTCTCGACCTGCTTCTTCCGGATCTGCAACCTGCGGCGTCATCTGAGTCTCGAAACCTGCACTTATATCTGAAAAAGGTGTTTGGGCGGCTATAAAGGGTTTTGCCTTAGTCAAACCCCCGCTTTCGGTGATTTCCACCTCCACGAATAGCCAAGTTGTATTGTAAAAGTAATGTGTGTGCAGACCTTGTGTGTGTGCAAGATCTAAAATGCAAGCAAGCAAGCTAGAGCAACCTAGAAAGTAAACCCTAATTGCTTGTAAATGATAATGTAAATGCTCTAAATCAAGATGCAAAGTGATCTAAAGCATGAATAAATGAGATATTGAAGCTTATGCAAAGACATGAAAACAACATGAAATCATACCCAACCCTCAAGGGAGGGGTACAAGCCAATCTTCAGTCGGTAATCTCCTATTGTTCTCCAATGTCTTCCAAGCCCTAAATGGATGAATGGAATTGATAAATGCTTGATAGAGGGATGTTGTAAGTTGTTGAAGTCTTCAAAGATCTGCTCTTTCGCTGCATATGAGGTTCCTGAAAACAAAATTCGCATCCTTTCAAATGAAGAAAGAGAGCTCTTATGTATGAAACCCTAGGTCGCAATTTCGTCTTTTGGCCGACCTAGAGATTGAATATCCCGCCAATTTCTTGGGGTTAAGCTTTATTTTATGATTGGATAGCGCTCCTAAAATTTCGGGAAAAATGTCTGGGACCGTGTGCACTCCGGGCGCCACGGTCCCGACAACTTTTCACCAAATTTTCAGGGCCGTCAGATATGATGATTTTAGAGAGAATCCCGAAGTTACAGGTGATTTCGAGATGTTTTGACCCCCGAAATCAAGCCCCCAAGCTCAGAATAGGGCCTAATTAGGGTTTTTGATTAGATGATGTATTGGAGGAATAAAATGAAAAGGGGCACGCTTTAATGAAAGGGCTCGACTTTATGATGTGGAGAATGATGAAATAGAACCTTTAGACCTAATTAATTTGATTAATTAAGTGCTAAAGGGGAAATGCAATGCAAAATGCAACTGTGCCAAGGCGGGTGCTAAACTAGGTGTTAAATTGTACTGCTTTAGCAAGTGCGTACAATTTATGACGTTACACTAAGATTCCATCCATCATCTATGTAGAGCATTCATGTATCTATAAAGCATTCATAACCAAGCAATTTTAGAGATCTTCAAGGTTGCATAGTCATCCTTCAAGAATCGTGGAGCAAAGTTACATCAATCTTGTGTAAGCATGTGTGTGTGATTAGCATTTTTCATGTTCATGTGTATGTCATTCCATTACATTCAACAATTGTGATTACATTCAAAGAGCATTGCATCATCATTAACAATTGCATATCTAAGGTTTATCTATTCAGTATTTGCATTATTTCATTCAAGGTTAATTCCTAAACTGGGGTTTGACTTAGGCAAACCGCTATCCCCAACATCTTTCCCTTTCTTTTTGTATGCAAGAAACATGTACAAAGTTGTACTCGGGAGGATCGATGAAGCTCACAAAGATGAACAGGTCCAACTTTCGATGGCAAAAAATTTGGAGGACCATGACGAATTGATACTACCTAGTCCCAAAAAATTAGGTCGAAGTTTTGGGAACATATCCAACACATCTTATTTTTCTCATATATAGGTTGGTGGCTCCATAAGACATCTATAGCTTACTATTTTTGTTAGATCACTTCAATAAACCAACATTGGTTACATTTCCAATTTGCCTATCTTGCCTTTGGAGTCTCATTTTTGCTCTCTAACACTCGAACCAAATCTCTTTGACATCTTCTAATGAATCTCTAAGCACCCTTATCAATCTCCAACACTCTTGGCTCTCTTTGGTGCATCTTTACTCTCTCACATTATGAAGTTCATGCTTGAGACTCTCACCATTTTCATGCTTTAAGGAGGACTTCCTACTTTTTCTTCTTCATTTGGCAAGCTCTCTGCTTTTGGTGTAGAATGGGAGTTCTTATCTTCTCACTTTCATCTCCATAGCACTAATGATATCTTGTTTATCCATTATCTTGCTTATTATTTTATCTATCAATCTATCTTGGCTATTTGTGGAGGTGGAACACCAAAATGGGGGTCTGACTATGGCAGACCTCTGAAAAACAACCCTAATATTTTCTTTTCTAGCTTTTGTACAAGTTGCTAAGGGGATTCTATTGTTGGAAGCTTCACTCATGGACCTGTTGTGAGATTTCTTTCCCTTCTTTCATTTCTCTTCTTTAATATTTCTAGTCATTTCTTAAATTACTATATATATATATCAAAACGCATTAAAAACACATATCTGTCAGTTTGCATTTTTTGTACAAAACTTCTTACTTTGTTCGTACGAGATGCTAGCATGTCCCATTGTCATCCACAACCTGCACATGCATCCTCAAGCAAAGTGTTGGTGGAGGTCCTCAAAAGATCTTTATGACCCATCTCGTGTTATCTATGGGCCACTTAACAACTTTGTTCTTTGTGCTCATCCTAAGTGGAGAGGTCGATTAGTGAGTCCCTGGGAGGTTGTTATCTGCATGTCGAAGTGGTTCACTTTCCCCCTCTCCATTTTGGTCAACCCAGCGTGAAAGCTAGCCTTGTGTAATTAACCTTAAAACATTTATGCATTTTTGTTAACTATTATTTCATCATCACTCTTCAAACTTCATTTTTGTATCATCAAACATTGAGTCAAATGGCGGCTTGTCCATTAACATGGTCACTATCACTCCAATCTCATCCCCTAGCAAAAGGACAAGAAACAATAACATATCCTTCACACCTAAATGGACACTCCTTACAGTGGACGACCTACTACATTATATATCGTGACTAAGATAAATGGTCACATTGTTACAGGTGTGATGGTTGATCCTACATACTGAGTTGATGATATTATGAAGCAGGCTCTATTTATTAATGGATTACATAGAGTGAAATATAAAAAATGTTGTGCCTTTGTTCACAAGCATGATGGGTTGTCCATTCCTCCTCTCGATAACACCACTTTGACTATCCTTGTGGTACCCAAGGCAATGTCTAGTAAATTTGTTGTCGTTCCTGAATCAAACTAATTTTGGGTTAAGCTGGGTATCCCCTAGCTAATCACCATGGAAGCAATCCCCTCGATAATTCACAAGTTCTTGAAGTTCCCTCACGAGGAGATAGTGCATGTTGTCTAGAATACTAGATTTCAACTACTAAGTTCTCATGGGGTCTTTTCATTAGATCATTTATGGCGTACTCTGATTGGGTCTATGCTTCCCCACGGAGACCTAATATATAAGGCTTACTACAAGTACAAAATGAGGGAGTTGCCCTCTACATCAGTGTTGAAATGTGGTGACTGATCAGCAAAGTATTGTACACTTAGCACGTATCCTCATCGAGGACCGGCTCAGGTATCATCTCTTGGTGGCTCTTGTTATTATGTTATTTTTATTGATGACTCAACCAGAAAAACATGGGTATATTTCCTAAAACAAAAATTAGATGTTTTTGAAACTTTTAAGAAATGGAAAGCTTTGGTTCAGAATGAGACAGGAAAAAAGTTGAAGTGTCTCAGATCGGATAATGGAGGTGAGTATTGCAGCAAAGCATTTGAAGATTATTGTTCCTTAAATGGGATTCGAAAGAAGAAGACAGTTCCAAGAACTCCACAGGAAAATGGTGTGTCAAAGAAAATGAATAGGACCATCATGGAACGTGCGAGAAGCATGAGATTGCATGCTGGATTGCCCTTACATTTTTGGGCAGATGTTGTACATACTGTTGTCTATTTGATAAATAGAGGACCTTCAACCCCTTTGGATGGTGGTATTCCAGAGGAGGCATGGACTGGTAAAAAGGTAAATTATTCTTTTCTAAAAACTTTTGGTTGTGAAGTTTTTGTCCATGTTGATAAAGAAAATAGAACCAAGCTTGATGCTAAATCTCAGAAATATACCTTCATTGGATATGGTATAGTGAATATGGCTATCGGGTATGGGATTTTGAAAATAAGAAAATAATTAGAAGTAGAGATGTTATATTCAATGAGAAGGTTATGTATAAAGAACAGATGCAGGAAAAGAAGCATGAACAGGACAAACAAGAGTATGTGGTGTTGGATGAGATTCTTGAAAATGAAATGCCACAGGTACCTGATGCTTAGCAACAACAGATTGTCCCACAAACTCCTGCAAGTGTTAGTCGTTCTACGAGGACAAGCAGACCTCCTGAAAGATTTTCTCCTTCTTTGTATTCTATTTTATTAACGGATTCTGGTGAACCAGAAGAATATGAAGAAGCAATGCAGGTAGATGTCAAACAACAGTGGGAGCTAGGCATGAAAGAGGAGATGGACTCCTTGATTAAAAATAAGACTTGGGACTTAGTCCCTTTATCTGTAGAAAAAAGAGCCTTGCCTAACAAATGGGTTTATCGGCTGAAGGAGGAGGAAGGAGGTCATAAAAGATATAAGGCCAGACTTGTGGTAAAAGGTTTTGCACAGAAAAAGGGTATAGATTATGATGAAATATTTTTTCCAATTGTAAAAATGACTTCAATTAGAACTGTACTTAGTCTTGTGGCTGCAGATGATTTACATCTTGAACAATTAGATGTCAAAACAGCTTTTCTCCATGGAGATTTGGAGGAGGAAATTTACATGTTACAACCACAGGGATATGAGGTCAAAGGTAAGGAGAACTTGGTGTGCAGGTTGAAGAAAAGTCTGTATGGCCTAAAGCAAGCACCCCGACAATGGTATTTAAAATTTGATAGTTTCATGGCTGAACATGGTTATCATAGATGTCATTCTGATCATTGTGTATATTTTAAGAGATTTGATAATGGCAGTTATATTATCCTGTTGCTTTATGTTGATGGCATGCTTGTTGCTGGGTCTAACATGCAACATACAAATGATCTTAAACAGAAATTAGCCAGGTCATTTGCTATGAAGGATTTGGGTACAGCTAAGCAAATTCTCGGTATGAGGATTACACGGGATAGGAAAAATAGAACCTTGAATTTGTCCCAAAGTGAGTATATAAAGAAGGTGTTGAAAAGATTTAACATACAGGATGCAAAAGCAGTTAGTACACCTTTGGCTAGTCATTTCAAATTGACTAAGGAGATGTGCCCAAAGGCACAGGAAGAGGTTAATAAAATGTCTAACATCCCGTATTCATCAGTTGTTGGCAGTCTGATGTATGCAATGGTATGCACAAGGCCAGATATTGCACATGCAGTGGGAGTTATGAGCAGGTTTATGAGTAATCCGGGTATGGAACATTGGAATGTTGTGAAATGCATTCTTCGGTATTTGAAAGGAACTACTACGAAGGCATTATGTTTCAAAGGATCTAATGCTACTCTAAGTGGATTTGTTGACTCTGATCTGGCGGGTGATATTGATTCACAGAGGAGTACTACAGGGTATGTTTTTACTATAGGGGGAACTACAGTCAGTTGGGTTTCTAGGCTGCAAAAGGTTGTTGCACTTTCAACCACTGAAGCTGAGTATGTTGCTGCTACAGAAGCCAGCAAGGAGATGATTTGGTTACAATGTTTTCTGGAGGAATTGGGTCAGACACAAGAGGATCGCCCATTGTATACTGATAGCCAGAGTGCCATTCATCTTGCGAAGAACTCTGCTTTTCATTCAAGGACAAAGCACATTCATCTCAGGTACCACTTCATCTAGACTGTTTTGGAGGAGGGTCAGTTATGGCTTGAGAAGATTCACACAAGTGAGAATCCTGTCGATATGTTCACGAAGGCAGTTCCACAGGAGAAGCTGATTTCTTCATCAGTTTCTGTTGGTCTTCTTGATTGATAATTGTGGAATTTATACCAGTCAAGTCCTAGTGTTTTATCCAGCGAATGTTGCATGTACAGTGGTGTCGTGTAGTATCAGTCTCCAAGTGGGAGATTGTTCGGTGTGGAGCCTGATCAGTCTCCAAGTGGGAGATTGTTGAAATGTGGTGACTGATCAGCAAAGTACTGTACACTCAGCACGTATCCTTGCTGGGGAGATTGTTGAAATTTTTTTGTCGTTTTTCATTGATGAAAACCGACATTGTTATAAAACCCTAAAAAAGTGGACTTTGTTTGTTGCCCTAAAAATGCATGTTATAAGCAGCTGGGATGCTTAAGGCATTGCAAGGTTGATGTACTGTTTTTTGCTGGATAATAAGAAAGATTGGATGGCTGTGTATGGTGGACGTAACCCATTCTGGGGAACCACGTTAAATCTCTGTGTTATCTGTGTCCTGTTTTATTTCTTTATCTTTTGTATTTAAATCTGCATATAATTGTTAGTTCATATTTGCTTCAGATCTACATGAAACCCTAACACATCAGTCCATCCTATACTTTCTCTATCTCCTCTTGCATTGGTTTTTTCTCTTCCTTCCCTATCTTCTCTTATACTCTAGAAGGTTGTGTCTTCTACCCCTTCTACATTAGGAACTAAGGATAGACATTGGTGCAGGAGCACCTAGTTGAACAAAACTCTCATTTTTGAGTAATTTGTGATTTCATGTTTGTAATGTCTTGTGTCAAGTTTATAATATTATTTTAGGTTTTTGTTTGTCATGTTTAGTGGTTTTGATCTCATTTTGGGTTCAAGAGGTCAACTTTTGCCTTTCAGGCTTTGAGCTGACAATTTTTGGCAAAAATGTGCAAAATTGCCAAAAAGGTCTTTTAATGCTTTCCAAAGAATTGAAACATGTTTGATAAGTGTTTTTAAGCATGTCTAAGTTGTTTAGACAATTTTATAAGGTTAGAGTGTCAAAAATGTCTTTTGGAGCAAGAAATGTTGTCATTTGGGCTTGCAAAAGTTGTAAAAGTTGTCATTTTCTTTACTTTTCTTGCAAAATGAAGTTATGGAAGCCTCATGTCCATACTAGGATTGATAAATAACTTTTTGAACTATAAAAAGACCTCTCTTTTCCTTGAATAAGGTTGGTGATTGTATGAGCAAGAGATTCCTAATAAAAATCATGAAATTTTAGCTTTATTCACTATTTTTTGCTTCTTTGGAGTAACAGTTCGTACTGTAGCTTTGCAAGTTCGTACTGTACCTTGGGAAGAGTGCATAGTAGTTGTACAATTCTCTCCAAGTGATTGTGGTGCTGGTTTCTTTTGGCAATTTGTTTGTACAAAATTATTTTACTTTTGTGTGCTCACTGCCCTGTCAAGGGTTTGAAGTTCCAAAATGCCACCACTTAACTAATCCGGGTCTGGGATCCCACAAAATGGATTTAGTCAAGTTGGTACTCATGTATATAGTGTACATATGCTTCTTGTTGTGCCAAAATTGTGTTTGGAAGGAGGACTTGAGTGAATACTAGGCAAGTATGATTACTCAGCTAGTAGCATGATCAAAAACTAAGGATTTGCACCCAAAAGAAATTTGGAGTGAACAAATGTATGAGGCAGAGGTCTGGACATATGGCCAAGGGTGTTGAGCATCATCTTGGGTTGTTAGAGTAGCTTGTTCTTATCAAACATTCTCCTTTTGTAAACAAAATAGTGAGTTCACTGTTTTTGTGAATTGTGTTTGTCAAATTGCTCATGGAATGTTTCAAAAGCATCATCCAAGCCTTGTAACTCAGAAGGCTATGTAATAGGAAACTTCTTTAGTATCTTGTAGACCACTTTGAGGTATATTTTCTCTGCAAACTCTTCATTATGCAGGTCCAAAGAAGTTGCAGCAGTTGACTGGTAAAGGGCAGTAATTTAACAGTGACAGTGGCTTTTTCACCACTTTTCTCAGTTGTTTGCCAAGTGTTTGGCATAATGCTTGTCTATAAAAGGTAGGGGAAGCTTTAATTTGTTGTGGTAGAGGTCTCCTAGCAGTGTGGGAGTTTGAAACAAGTTTGGTGGAGGGAATCCATGGTGGGAGCATCCAAACCCTCACTAAACCTTATGTTTAAACCTAAATTTGTGGACAGTCACTAAACCAGTTTAATGGAGTCTAAAACCTGAAAAATCTTTGAGCCTAGACCTCTAAATCATCATCTAAGTCAAGGTTGTGGGAGGTTTTAACCATCATTGAGCAGAATAAGCAAAATTTGGCCAATTAGGCCTCCACGGGCTAGTAGCCCTTTTGACTGCATAATACACATTTGATTGTTTTTGTCAAAATACATAAACCAGATTGCAAGGAGGAGTTTGGGGCTCATGAAACTTTGTGAGAACATTCTAAAACAGTAAAACAATTGACATTTGGAACCTTGGATAGTGTGTAGCCTCATTTGGGGTTTTTGACCTTTAGTTGGTGAATTGAGTAGGCTAAGGGCTATGAGCCTTAAACTAAGTTGGTAGTCAGAATTGAATAAAACCTTGCTGCCCCTACATGTCCATGTTGGAATTGCCTTATGCACACTAAAAACAATAAGTTGAATGTCAAGAGAACCAGGGATTGAGAAAAGTGTAGATGGGAGAGGTGAGTAGTTGGAGTAAGTTTGAGCATGGGTGTGAGCTATCACCAAAAATGGAGGTCGTTGGTGAAGACTCGTAGAGAGGCCTAACTATTGCCACTAAACTTGATATTGGCAAACATAAGGAGTAGACATAAACAATACTTTTGTTTCCTATTGTAACTTCTTGACCAAACTGGCCTTGTGAGCACTTACCTGGCATCCTCCCTATCATAGTGGTATCAGAGCCAACAAAAGATTCAGGAGGAAAGGAACATTAGGAAAATATGGTGACTAATGCAGAGTTAGCCAAGAAGGTTGAAGACCAAGAAGAGGAAAATAGGGCACTCAGAGAAAGATTAGATCAACTAGCAATGAAACTAGCTGAAGTAGAAGTCAAAACTAAAGAAGACCATGATAAGGTTGGAGATCAAGGTAAAATGAAGGCAATAGAGGATGAGGTCCCCATGCTTGACCCTGTCATTGAGCAAGAACCATTCTTGAAAGCCTTATGAGTGGTAAAACCTTAGAGGGAGTGGCTCTTTTTAGTGGGAAGATGGATCCAGATGCTCTTATAGAGTGGATTGAAGGTCTAGAAAACCATTTTGAATGTGATGGAGTAACTGAAGCACAAAAGGTTAAGGTAGCAAAATCAAGCTTGAGAGGGGCAACCTCAACTTGGTGGAAGTTCATCCAAGAGGAAAGGGTGAAAGGAGGTAAGCAACCAATAGCCACCTGGAAAGCAATGGTAGCCAAAATAAAAGAAACCTACCTTCCTGAAGACTGAAGTACAGCTTCACAGGAAAAGACAAAATTTGAGACAAAAAGACCTAGATGTCAGTAGCTACACTGAGGAGTTTCAAAAATAGTGCATGAGATCCAGAGTAGTAGAGGATGAGAGCATAAAAGTGGCAAGGTACTTGAATGGGTTAAGATGGAACATCCAGGAAGAGATGAGCTTGTTATGCCCACAAACAGTACACAAGTGTTATCAACTAGCAGTTAAGGTGGAAGAGAAAGGTAGGAGAAAGCAAGAACAAAACAACAGAGGAAGAGGTAGGGGAAGAGATGGTAGGCCATAGAGGCAGTTTTGGGGGAAGGAGCATAGATCAACTATCCCATGGAGAGTCTAAACTTATAGAGAAAAGTGGGGATTCTCAGAGCAAACCCAACTATAGGGGTAGGGGATCAAGCAACCCGAGCAGGGGTAGATCTAATGGACTAGGGAGAGGGTCCTACTTCTCAACCATGAAGTGCTATAACTGTCAAAAGTTGGGCCACCCTACCTATAGATGCCTAGAGAAGCCTAATTCATCCTATGGTGGTGAAAAGAGGGTAAACTATGTTCAGGAAGATGGAGGTGATACCAGAACTTCAGCATTGAACCACCTAGCTTCAGAAGATGGTGAGAGTTTAATGATCAAGAGAGTGGTAATGAAGAAGCCACATAGTATAGAGGTCTCACAGAGAAGAGCATTGTTCAAGATTAAGTGTAAAATCATGGGAAAGGTGTGTAAGGTTATCATAGACTCGGGGTCCACAGATAACATTATATCAGAGGAAGCAGTGAGTAAATTGAAACTACCTAGGATACAACACAAGGAGCCATACAAAGTCACATGGTTAAATAAGGGACAACATGTGTTAGTAAATGAGCAAGCCTGCGTAGATTTCCACATAGGTGGATATACAGATAGGATCCTATGTGACGTCCCTCCTATGGATGCTTGCCACCTATTGTTGGGTAGACCATCGCAGTTTGACCGAAAAGCACAACATGATGGGGAAAGAAACTCCTACTCATTTCAGAAAGATGGAGTAACCTATCAGATTCAATCCCTCGTTGAAGAACGAGAGATAAGAAACAAAGTGCCTAACATCTTGTTAGTGAATGAGAAAGAATTCATAAAAACACTAGAAGAAGGTGAAGGAGTGGGATTTGCACTCATAGTGAAACCCCAAGGAAGAAAAGGTAGAAAAGAAAGTTGAGATACCATATGAGGTGCAGCAAATCCTTGATAACTTCAAAGCAATAATCAGTGATGGTACACCTGTAGCCTTACCACCTCCTAGAGCCATTAGCCATCAGATTGATTTCATACCTGGAGCCTCTTTACCAAATAAGGCAGCCTAGAAGATGACCCCTGAACAAAATGAAGAGGTAGCAAGACAAATACAAGAACTCTTAGACCAAGGGCTGATTAAGAAAAGCATTAGTCCTTGTGCAATACCTACAGTGTTGGCACCTAAGAAGGGTGGAACATGGAGACTTTGTACAGATTCTAGAGCCATAAACAAGATCACCATCAGATATAGATTTCCCATACCCAAGATAGAGGATTTGATGGATTGTTTGGGGGGTGCACAGTATTTCAGTAAGATTGACTTGAAGAGTGGTTACCATTAGATAAGAATCAAGGAGGGTGATGAATGGAAGACAGCTTTCAAAATGAATGAGGGTCTTTATGAGTGGCTTGTCATGCCATTTGGACTCTCTAATGCTCCCAGCACATTCATGAGACTCATGAGTGAAGTTTTACATGATTTCATTGGAAAATTTGTTGTTGTGTATTTAGATGATATTCTTATTTTTAGTAAGACTAAGGAAGAGAATTTGAAGCATTTAGCTATTGTTTTGAGATAGTTATCTGATGAACAGCTAACCATTAATCTAGAAAAATGTGATTTCTTGAAGCAAGAATTGGTCTATCTTGGTTTTGTTGTATCAGGAGGCAATCTGAAAATGGACCAATCTAAAGTTGTAGCAATAACCAGTTGGCCAACTCCTAAGACAGTCAGTGATGTCAGAAGCTTCCATCGTTTGGCACAATTTTACAGAAAATTCATCAAGGGATTCAGTGAAATTTGTGCTCCAATGTTAGACACCATCAAAGGGGGTGTAAAGGTAAAATTTCAGTCGACAAATGCAGCCAATAAGGGGTTTGAATTATTGAAAACTAAAGTAGCTACTCAACCAGTGCTCATCTTACCTAGTTTTGATAAGCTTTTTACTATTGAATGTAATGCTAGTAATATTGTTGTAGGAGTTGTTTTAAGTCGGGAAAATAGACCAATTGCATTCTTTAGTGAAAAGTTGAATGATGCCAAGAAAAAGTACTCTTCCTATGATTTAGAACTTTATGCATTAGTACAAGCACTTAGAAAATGGAGACACTATCTTCTTCCTAAAGAGTTTGTTGTATACACAGATAATCAGGCACTAAGTTTCTTGAACTCACAGGATAAACTGAATCATAGGCATGTTAAATGGGTAGAATACTTGCAAGCTTACACTTTTACTCTTAAGAATAAGAAGGGTTAGTTGAATAAAGTAGCAGATGCTTTGAGTAGAAGGTTGTTAACTATTCATGAAATTCAAGTTCAGAGCATTGGTATTGATAGTTTTAAAGAGATGTATCCTACTGATGATGATTTTGCTGAAGCTTATAAAGTTTGTCGAGATTTTGAGAATAATTTCCATGGTGCATATGTTGATTTCACTTTGCAAGATGGTTTGTTATTCAGGGGTGGACAGTTATGTGTTCCAAAAGGTTCTATGAGGGAGAACCTCATTCAGGAGAAGCACAATGGGTGCTTAAGTGGACATTTTGGTCTCAACAAGATCTTAGAGCTAGTTCAAAGGTTCTATTATTGGCCTAAGATGCAGAGAGACATTAGGAGGTATGTTAAGTAGTGTTTGGTATGTCAAAAGGCAAAAGGTAATTCCTCCAATGCTGGTTTATATTAGCCTCTTCCCATTCCACATAGGCCTTGGGATTGCATTAGTATGGATTTTGTGGTAGGATTACCTAGAACTCAAGCATGATTTGATAGCATCTTTGTAGTAGTTGACAGATTTAGCAAAATGGCTCAGTTTATTCCTTGCAAGACAACACATGATGCAAGTCATATTGCTTACTTATTTTTCAAAGAAGTTGTTAGAATACATGGTTTGCCTACTAGCATTGTTTCAGATAGGGATGTTAAGTTTCTTGGTCATTTCTGGAAAACATAGTGGAAGAGATTGGGTACTAATCTCTCTTTTGGTTCAGCTTATCGTCCACAAACCGATGGCCAAACTGAAGTTGTGAACAGGTCTCTTGGAAAATTGCTTAGGTGTTTGACAAAGGAATATGGACAGAGTTGGGATCAGCTCATTCATCAAGCAGAATATGCCTACAATGATAGTGTTAACCGGTCTACAGGTAAAAGTCCTTTTGAAGTTGTTTATGGTATGCATCCAAGGGGTATAATGGAGTTGAGGGATATCACTAACTTGCAGCCTAAGAGTGGAACAACAAATGACATGGCTCAATCCATGAAGGAGGTTCATGAGCAAGTGAGAAAAGCTCTTCAAGATGCCTCCCAAAAGGTCAAGGCAAGAGTGGATGCTACAAAGAGAGATGTTCAGTTTTCCAAAGGAGATTATGTGATGGTTCATTTGAACAAGGCAAGGCTACAAAAGGGAGTTCCCAGCAAACTTCAGATGAGGAGAATAGGCCCTTGCAAGATCTTGGCTAAGTATGGGTCTAATGCTTACAAAGTTGATTTGCCTACTGATGTTTCTTTGTCTCCCATTTTTAATGTTGCAGATTTGATTGCTTTCAAAGGGCAGCCACATGAGGAGATTCAAAGAGTTTCAGATGTTGCACAATCCCTTTTTGATCTATCTCTCTCTTCTCTTTCTATTCCCCAAGCAGAACAGGTTCTAGACTCCAGGACTCTCAAAAAGACAAAGAATCACACCTACATGGAGCATCTAATCAAATGGAAGGATAAGTCTATCTCAGAGGCCACATGGATACCTGAAGATGACTTTCAGAAGTTTGACCTCTCTTCTTCTTTTCTACCTCAAGGAGTCACATGACTTCTTTGTTTTTGGGGGAGTATGGTGCAAGAGCACCTAGTTGAGCAAAACTCTCCTTTTTGAGTAATTTGTGATTTCATGTTTGTAATGTCTTGTGTCAAGTTTATAATGTTGTTTTAGGTTGTTGTGTGTCATGTTTAGTGGTTTTGATCTCATTTTGGGTTCAAGAGGTCAAGTTTTATCTTTCAGGCTTTGAGTTGACAATTTTTGGCAAAAATGTGCAAAATTGCCAAAAAGGTCTTCTAATGCTTTCCAAAGCATTGAAACATGTTTGATAAGTGTTTTTAAGCATGTCTAAGTTGTTTAAACAAGTTGATAAGGTTAGAGTGTCAAAAATGTCTTTTGGAGCAAGAAATGTTGTCATTTGGGCTTGCAAAAGTTGTAAAAGTTGTCATTTTTTTTACTTTTCTTGCAAAATGAAGTTGTGGAAGCCTCATGTCCGTACTGGGCTTGATAACTAACTTGTTGGACTATAAAAATACCTCTCTTTTCCTTGAAGAAGGTTGGTGATTGTATGAGCGAGAGATTCCTAATAAAAATCATGAAATTTTGGCTTTATTCACTGTTTTTTGCTTCTTTGGAGTAACAGTTCGTACTATAGCTTTGCTAGTCTGTACTGTACCTTGGGAAGTGTGCATAGTAGTTGTAAAATTCTCTCCAAGTGATTGTGGTACTAGTTTCCTTTGGCAATTTGTTTGTACAAAATTATTTTACTTGTGTGCTCATTGCCCTGTCAAGTGTCTGAAGTTCCAAAATGCCACCACTTGACTAATCTAGGTCTAGGATCCCACAAAATGGATTTAGTCAAGTTGGTACTCATGTATATAGTGTACATATGCTTCTTGTTGTGCCAAAATTGTGTTTGGAAGGAGGACTTGAGTGAATACTAGGCAAGTATTGATTACTCGGCTAGTAGCATGATCAAAAACTCAAGATTTGCACCCAAAAGAAATTTGGAGTGAACAAATGTATGAGGCAGAGATCTGGACATATGGCCAAGGGTGTTGAGCATCATCTTGGGTTGTTAGAGTAGCTTTTTCTTATCAAACATTCTCATTTTGTAAACAAAACAGTGAGTTCACTGTTTTTGTGAATTGTGTTTGTCAAATTGCTCATGGAATGCTTCAAAAGCATCATCCAAGCCTTGTAACTCGGAAGGCTATGTAATAGGAAACTTCTTTAGTATCTTGCAGACCTCTTTGAGGTATATTTTCTCTTCAAACTCTTCATTATGCAGGTCCAAAGAAGTTGCAGCAGTTGACTAGTAAAGGGCAGTAATTTAATAGTGACAGTGGTTTTTTCACCACTTTTCTCATTTGTTTGCCAAGTGTTTGGCATAATGCTTGTCTATCAAAGGCAGGGGAAGCTTTAATTTGTTGTGGCAAAGGTCTCCTAGCAGTGTGGGAGTTTGAAACAAGTTTGGTGGAGGGAATCCATGGTGGGAGCATCCAAACCCTCACTAAACCCTATGTTTAAGCCTAAATTTGTGGGCAGTCACTAAACCAGTTTAATGGAGTCTAAAACCTAAAAAATCTTTGAGCCTAGACCTCTAAATCATCATCCAAGTCAAGCTTGTGGGAGGTTTTAACCAGCATTGAGCAGAATAAGCAAAATTTGGCCAATTAGGCCTCCACGAGCTAGTAGCCCTTTTGACTGCATAACACACATTTGACTAGTTTTGTCAAAATACATAAACCCGATTGCAAGGAGGAGTTTGGGGCTCATGAAACTTTGTGAGAACATTCTAAAACAGTAAAACAAGTGACATTTGGAACCTTGGACAGTGTGTAGCCTCATTTGGGGGTTTTGACCTTTAGTTGGTGAATTGAGTAGGCTAAGGGCTATGAGCCTTAAACTAAGTTGGTAGTCAAAATTGAATAAAACCTTGCTGCCCCTACATGTCCATGTTGGAATTGCCCTATGCACACTAAAAACAATAAGTTGAATGTCAAGAGAACCAGGGATTGAGAAAAGTGTAGATGGGAGAGGTGATTAGTTGGAGTAAGTTTGAGCATGGGTGTGAGCTATCACCAAAAATGGAAGTTGTTGGTGAAGACTTGTAGAGAGGCCTAACTATTGCCACTAAACTTGATATTGGCAAACATAAGGAGCAGACATAAACAATACTTTTGTTTCCTATTGTAACTTCTTGACCAAATTGGCCTTGTGAGCACTTACCTGGCATCCTCCCTATCAGACATGTTCCTCAGGGTAGATCTCCCCACCTGCCTAGGACTACACAACCTCTCACGGTGTCTTTTGTTCCTATGATTGCACCTAGTGCAAGCAAAGGAAAGACACCCACTTTGTCAATATTAACAACTCGCCCTCCTTTTGAGCTCCTAACCATTGTTGATATCCCTCGTCCTACCTAGTACAATAAGGGTAGGCACCCACCTAAAACTCATTTGTCACCTCTAGCTCCTACATCGCAGCCTTTAAGGATGCCCCCTATTCCTTCGACTGCTCCTTGATCAAAGTGAGGAAGGGTGCCCGCAACTTTGTGTTTTGGTGTAAATTGGGTTCACAAACCCGAATTACACCTCTTTTGTGCACACAAGTGTAAATCGGGGTTACAAAATTGAATTACACTTCCCTTCAAATTTTTATAGTCTGGTTCAAATCGAGTTTGTAACCCCGATTTACACCACTTCATAGTTGTCTACCTCATCAATAGGAACAATAACCAAAGCTAGAACCTCAACCCAAAGATTGGACATTCACTCTATGAAGTTATTATCTCTACAACTGAAGTTCATTTGTTTGTCAACCCAGGGACATATTACTTGAAATGGGTTTGCACTATATATGCACTAAGTTCCTGCAATAGCTAAATCTATTTGAAATAAACAAGCAAGAATCATAACAATTGAATGGCTACAGGAAAGCTTACCATTAACAGAAAATTCTAATTAAAGAATTGTTAACTAAGTTCAGAGCCGACAAATATGAATTACTCTGCTTGCTTTGGTTGCAAGAGCAGTCACAGGATCTGTTTCCAGTGGCTGCAAGAACAATCAATCGCTAGAACATCTACTACAGCAATAAGGAAAACTGAACCTAACGAATGCACAGGAATAATCACCAAGTGGGCCCCCTTGGATGAGTGTATCCAAAATTTAAAGATAACTCTATATACTCAGAATAGCATCATTTTTATTCATTGTTTTTCAAAAGTTGATACAACACATGAAATGAAAGAAAATGCTTTTAATTCTAAAAATATTATGCAACTTTGTTTCTAATCCCCTGTCTCTAACCTCTGAGAAGAGGCACAGACTCTTATTTATAGGAAAACTATAACAACTCCTTACTATCAAGGTCACGCAGATGAAATGAGGCGAACAACATTAATGACAGCAAATAGAAGGTGTTAATCCACTGAAAACGTGGATCTTTGCTAAACCACAGCCAAGAATATAGCATGGCGGTGTTACAAGATTGATGTTTGTTGAAGACAAAACATAAATGAGTCTGGTGCGCCTTGCTATTCCTTTGCCGCTTCTAACACACACTATTCTCCTTGTTGTTTTGAATATTTAACCGCTCCTTGAATATCTCCAACTGCCTTTATGACGTGACACAATAACCGCTTCTGCAGCATCTCATTTATTCTTGCAATTAAAAAGATAAAACACACACACACACACACACACACACACACACACACACACACACATATATATATATATATATATATTTTAATTAATTATAACACTTATACATTTGCACATGATATCACCTATGATAATTTACATGACAACAGGAATAATTGGTCAAATCAAAATAGGATTTAATGGGTTTAGTTATCATCTAAAATGCACATAGTCAAACTTTAATACATCATATGACTCAAATACTATCCCATTATATAAATTAAAACATGGCAAAAACTTACCAGTTATATGAATAAAAGAGCCAATATCTCAACTCATCAATAGCTATGTGAACTTATGCCAAGTGTAGGACGGGTTCACAAACCCGAACTACACCTAAGGCCTAAAGATCTTAAGTCACACTTGTTTCTAGTGTAAGGCGAAGTTATAGCCCCGACTTAAACCAAGTCCTTCCCTTTGGGTGTAAGTTGGGGTCGTAACCCCACCTTACACCAACGTCAATACGCAAGGAAAACGGTGTATATCGGGTTCACAAACTCGATCTACACCAAGTCTCCCCTTTCGCAGTGTATATCAGGGTCGTAACTTCAATCTACACCAAGCCTCCTTCATGGTGTATATCAAGGTTACAACCATGACATGCACCAAAACCAGAATCATTTCACTTTGTTGTTTTCTATGGTGTAAATTGGGTTTACAAACCCGATCTATACCACCTTTCTGTATGAATCTTCCTAAGTGTAAATCGAGTTTGTAAACCTAAATCGAGTTTGTAAACCCGATTTACACCAATGTGTTTTGCAATCTATTCCCAAATGCAAATCGGACTTATAAGTCTGAAATGCACATCTTATGTGAGGTGTAAATAGGGTTTGTAAAACCAATCCACACCTTTGGTCTTTTTTGTCTAACTCTAGTAATTCTTCAAAATCCATTCCTGCAACTCCATTTCAGACATCAAATTCCATATACCAAGACTCGAGAATTTTAAAGTAGAGGCTATCGAGTGAGGACATGAAGACTCCATTGTTGAAGAATGTTGGAAACAAGACGAAGCTACAGACACTTGGTCATTTTTATGCATTTCTAGTAGTTTCATTTTGTAATTCCAATTGACACTTCAAGTGTCATTTTGTATATACAGTTTTGCATGTAGGATTACACAAGTACTAAGTCAAATCGAACTCTACTTTTGACTTAGTCATAGTTTGTCGAAGTTTTTCTAGATTAGCTCATTGCCCCTCTCCTATATATATGAGGGTGCTCATTGTAATTTTCATCTTTAATCTTATGCAACAAAACTCTGCCGAAGTGAAAAGCAAAGTGAAACTTTGAGTTCATATTGTTATTTTGCACATTTGATCAAATAAGAAGACATATTTGACATTCGAACTTTGTGTTGGATTCATTGTGGTTTATGATGAGAATGTTCTTATGTCATTCTTGTGATAAAATCTTGTTGTGATTAAATAAAAGCATTGTGTTCAAATAGTATTAAAGAGTAGAACAAGTTTTGGTTTGTAAACTTTGTATTACATTTCAACTCTTGTTAAATATAATTAGTAATTAGTGCAAGAGGTAACAAACGATTTGAAGACTTTGAGCTCCTTTTCGTTATTTTGTGAAAATATAGTCAAAATTGTAATAGGATATCAAGATAAAGACTTTGTGCTTTACTTTGTTATCTTAGTAGATATCATGGCTTACAAAAGTTATTTGTAGAAGGTTGATAGGATTATGGTGATTACAAGACTTTGAGCTTGAACATTGTTTTCTCATCCCAGAGAAGCAACGAAGGACTTTGTGTCTTCACGGAAATTTTGCTTCTTTATTTGTATTTTTCATTCGCATGTTCTGAGTTATTTCATTGTAACTTTGAAATTATATTAATCATTACTGCTTCAAATTGTAAATTCTTTTTTGAAAAAAAGAGGAAAAAATAACATATATTCTAAAGAGAGAATAAGATGATGTACTAGCCAAATTAAAATATGATTCATAGATAAATTTGTGTTTCAAGTAAAGAGAGTAGTAAGTCAAATGGAAAGCTTCCCTTATAATTAGGAGAGATTCAATCTCACACACTATGGCTGAAACCACAATTTTGTGAACTTCCTCAATTTACAAAAATTTCACCCAACATTCTTAACATCAATGACAACACTGTAAATAGTGTTAGCACCCTTGTTTTGCTACTTTCTTAATCAAAAACACTCCAACATAAACATTTACATGAACAGCTCTATTAAGTTAGAGGAAAAATGTTTCTTCATGCCATCCTATAGTGTGTGTGTGTGCGCGCCTATGCATGCGTGCAATTGTTCCTCCTCTATCAAAATTGCTTATTTTTGGTGCTCCTCATTGTCAATTTCAACTTGTTTGGCACTAGTGAGCATTTAGAGCATTATCTTCGGGTATTTTCATTATAACCCTAACCCCTCTTAGGCATAATTGATATAGACAATTATTCACTCTTGTTAGTGATCAATCTATTCTTATAATATTGAGTAGCTAGTAAGCATTTAGAGCATTATCTTCGGGTATTTTCATTATAACCCTAACCCCTCTTAGGCATAATTGATATAGACAATTATTCACTCTTGTTAGTGATCAATCTATTCTTATAATATTGAGTAGCTACTGGGAAGATTGGAATCATTGAAAAACCAACAAGCTATCTTCTTTTATTCCCTCTAGTAATTTGTATAATGCCTTCACTTGTCACATTTATAATAATATCATCTTTTCTTCTCTCAACCTCTCCCTCATTTTCCTTCTAACAAAATATGTAGCCTTCTTTTTGCTTTTGTCTTAAGTAGGTTTAGTTTACCTAATTTTTGTATTCCATTTCCTTGTTACAATTTTTGTTTAGCGGAGTTAGCTACCAAAAGATTCTATTCATATGCTTTAGTGAAATATACGAAAAATACTTTATATCAAGAATTTTGCAGACTTGCAGACTCGAGGGACTAGTGGACTTCTAGTTCTTGTTTTGACCTCCTAAGGTGATAGAGGACAGAGACAAAAATGCAGCAACATTATCTTAACAATTTTTGTATGTTTGCCTTAAACAAATGTCACTGAAAAAATGCCTGGCAGCCATAGGTGCCCACCAAATTTATAGCCATCACCTTACACTCTAAACAAAAATAATCAACACGGAAGAAACCTAACACATCCTTTAACACACAGATCTTGCACCCCACTGTCAGGGATGCTTTACAAAAATAGAAAACCAATAATTGAAAACCACACAAGCTTTTGAATCAAAATATGATCAAATAAGCAAAAATCACACAAAATTGTGTCTAGCCCACACATAAGGCACCCCTAGATTGTACGGCCATTGATATCCAGGTATCAGTACAGCATCAGTCCATAGGTGAGATAACTAGTGTGTTTGCTTAGATATTAACACAGAATTAGCTGGCTGATAAATGGCGGCCAGTTTATACAGTTTTCTGGATATGAAATACAGCATTAGCCACCAGATCAAAGGCGGCTGGTTTGTGGGCTCACTTGCTCGAGGGAAATTTGAATTTGATTCCCATTTCCATTCCTTGTGGATGCCCAAAATGGGCCTATTCTTGGACAAGTCAATACAATTATAGCATGCTCAATGTAGCAGACTGCCAAGTAAAAAAGTAGCATTAGATATTTAATGCTACTACTTCATGTTATTTTAGGTTGGCAAACCTCTGTCATTGACTTGACTCTGATATAAAGATAGATGTTATGTTGATGTTAGTAGCATTAGATATTTAATATAGTTTTTTGGTTTCTTTGCTGTAATGTATAATATTTTACAGTTTGGAAAACTATTTGCCTCCTTCAAACAGATGCACCCTACATTGCATTCCCATAAATATTAGATTCGTGGATTGAACTCTATTTGCACACAAATTAAGAGCTTATGAACATAAATTCCAAGCTAGCATCTCTGATGCAGTATTCTTTATGTGCAAGATAGTTTTTAGCTATCGACACATGAGAAGGTTTCCATAGCATGGTTTGCAAAAACTTCACTAATGTTCGGAAAATTCCATTCATTTTTGCTGCTTCAAGATCCTCATCATAAATCTCATAATCCAAATATTAGAGGACAGCCTTACCAATGACGCTCCTGGCTATAAGTAGAGAAGCCTCAAAACCATTTTCTACCACTTATTAACACTCATAATAAAGTCAAACTATACACTGATAATTTGTTGAATTGTGTGTTTTGATCAAACTGCATAAACTATTTTAGTAGTTTTGTCACAGCTTGATCAATGGTATACTAAACAGTACTAATTAAAGTTGTGAGTAGAGCTTGTCATACAGTGATTTTGTAACGTAAGCAACAAACATTTACAGGCATGAGAATGCCTGGTTAGTAGATACCACAATAATTAACTGGGCATGACTATTTCTAAGGAAACTTCATTTTCTAATACCTTCTCTGTCTGGTCACTACAGGCATGTTTTAATAAATAGTAGTCTAACTCGTCATCAGAAAGATAATAATGTGAAAACATGTTGGAATGAACCAAGTGTCAAACATAGACATAGATATCTAAAGTTAAACATTCAAATTCTCCTCCATGAGTGCAAAGAAGCAAAGTTGTCTTAAACAAAATAAATACACATAAAACCAACCAAATCAAAAGTGACATCATGGAACGCTACTAGACTCTGTAAAACTCAAAAGGCATTTACAAATTGGCGTATCATTCTTCATGATATCCGACCTCAAAAAAGGCATTAGATCCCATCTCAAATTTCTCTGATTTGAATCCACTTAAGCAGCAATAAAAACAGGTTTCACGCAGTTAAACATACAAATTTATCTTAGCACTCTTAGCATTGATATAATCTGATCATAATTGCATGATGAAATAGAAATATAACTATAGCAATTAAGCTGAAACCATACCCTGGCAAGCTATAAATGGCAGGACTCTAATCAAACCTCAAAAGGAATGATGTTTAGCAATTTACAAATTTTCGAAGTATGTGTAGCAAGATTAAAATGAATCCAGAGGCCAACCAGAAAACTATAAATATCATAATTGTCAGCAATCCTAAACAGGAATGATGTTTTGCAAATTGTTTTAAGAAATTTAAGGTACATGTAGCAGCATTAAGTGGAATCCAAAGGCCAAATACCAAAAGTTTTAAAAAGTGACTCAAACTTTATACTACTCTTTATTTCAACTCAAGTAATGGTACCTCAAACATAAAATATTTCTGATACATTCAAGTCATACACCATTCAATACATATATTATTTCTTAGCATTCTTATTCCCAGCATCTTTCGCTCCAACTTCTGCTGCTGCCTTTTTTGCAGTTTTTTCCTGAAGCGCTTTAGCATCTCTGTAATACACAGGTAGCACATTAGTTCTTACAGATAAAGAGAGTTCGCACAAGCGTAGATTACTTTTGTACTACAACAATAGCTAATTTGACAATATGTTATAACAAGCACACCTTTCCCTACGCTGCTCAGGTGTGAGGCCATCATCCTTATTCTTCCCAGCTTTGGCACCCCGGGCAGCAGCTCTCTCTCTGTCACGGTCTCTTTGGTTTCCCCGTGAATAAAGTTAAAGATCATAACCATAATTCACTTATGTGTAGAATCACCATACAAATTCTGAAAAATAGGGATAAATATGAAAGTTTCTACCTAGGATACTGGGGAGTCCTCTCAGAGAAGCACTTAAGGTATCAAGGCTTTGTTCAACAAGGATCAACTCAAATTCAATCCGTCCGTGAAGATGATAATTTGCAAAAATTATTTCTCCACTTCAAACATCAGAAACTAAATAGCCTACAAGCTAAAGGAGAGTTTTGAAAAACAGGGTAATATGCTGAAGGTTTCACTCTGGACAATGGGTATTCCTGACAAATAAGGCACTTAAGGTTTCAGCCCATAAATTCACAAATAGAAACTCCTTAAATGAATACAGATGAATTAAATCAAAGAATAGTGCTTCCTCCACTTATAACAACATAAAACAAAAAAGAAATTTCAAATCTGTTGGACATTTGTATGCTGGTTGTTTGAAACGGAACATCACCTGTCAGTGTCACATTAACTATTACACCCCGCATGCTATTCAAATCAATATCTTCACTTTGTGTAATTGACGTCTACAGATGGTGAAGATAAAAATATGAATAATGGGTAGGGACACAAATTGTAACATTTCACCTGGCAGGCTCAATGCCCTAAAAGGAAAAGATATTCATATACTCTGCTGAATACAAAAAAAAGGAAGATAGTGTACTAGTTCCTTACATAAATTAAGGCCTCTTTTATAGGACAACACCTAAGTATAGAAACAGAGTTTGGGAAAGGGGTTCACCCTCTTTTGAACCCCGAATATAGGGTATTTGGAATTCATACTCAATGCTAAATACACAAAAAAAGAAAATACTGTAATACTATCTTAACAAGTTTAAGCTTGTTTTATAGGACAACACCTAAGCTGCCAATATAGAAACAGAGTTTGGGACAAGGGTTCAACCTTTTTTGAACTCTGCACACCATGTGGCTTGAGCATGTCTATGGAAAAAAAATATACAAATTCTGAAACCTTATTGTCCAAAACAAATCACTCGCATCATACCATTTATATTAAGTTAATCAAACAACACAAACCCTAGATCCTAAAGCTATACTTTCAAAAAAGAACATTATTAAATGTCCTAACAGATAAGTGAGAACTTATTTAACGATTTATTTTTTTTCAACAAATATCATTTCACAAAGCAATTCTACAATCTAAGAACCAGAAGTATACAATAAACTGTTTCAATCTACACCTAAAAGCAAACAATATTACACTGCAAAAGGATATGAGTCATGGTGAAGAAAGATTGAAATCTGGCTTCTGGATATCCTGAGGTGTTATTGTCCACTAGCCCAAAAGGGCTTTCTTGTCTAGATCACATCACCAACAAAAGAGCCCAACATCAGCAATTAAGAGAAAATACAAATATTAATATTAAACCACACCCACACAAGAAACCAGAGCGAACTCCATAAAAACATGGCCCTTTACAGACCAAGATTAGAAATTTCTTATTATGAAAAAACTTCAAGAACCAATATGCACACAAGTAAATTTTACAACTAATCACACCGGCAGAAGAGCCCAACATCTGCAACACAAACCCTAATCTTATTGTTGAAAATTAAACCATACCCACAAGAGAGCCCAAAATTAACAATACAAAAACTAAGCCCACTCGTTTAAATTAAACCACGCCCAAAACAAGTAAACGGAGAACTCCGTAAAACATGTAAAACAGGCCCATCAAGGACCAATTTTACAGTTTCTAAATTCGTCCAAACCAACAAAAACCCAATTTTTTTAACCAGATCCAGAAACTACAAATTACAAAAACACAGAAAAATAAATATGATAAATTCTTGGAAATGCAAAAAAAAGCTTCAAACTAACACGCTGCAATTTTTTTTGCAAAATTTGACGCTCCAAATCAAAATGTTAGCCCGAAAACAGGAAAAGTTCTTGGCCAAATTTGATAAACAAAAAGCACCGAGTCTTTGAGGTCATTACCTACCTGCCCACAATCTGAAAGAGGAGCCGATAGCCTTAACAATGACACACACGTTCAAATAGGCTCATATATTAGAAGGCAGAGCGTTGACAGAATCCCCTTCCAGCTAAGCCGCAACTTCAATCGTGCAAAGGCGTGAAACTTAAGCTACTTTTAAACCGCTAGCGGTCACGGTTTATGTTGTACAAAGATTAAATATGAATTTTCCCCTTTTAAGTCATGTTGTAAAAGAATTAAATATGAATTTTCCCTTTTTAAGTCATGTTCTACAAGAATTAAATATAAATTATCCCCTTTTAAGTCAAATCTGCTAGGTCTTCCTTTTTGGAATAAGTCGCACTACATAAATGATCTCATATAAATAAGTAAATGCCAATCAATAAACGCAAATCATTGGTGGTCCAATCATAGAGGATAGATGATTGTAATAAATATAAAAAAATCAAATGTGAGGTTAGGGATATTTAGTTTTAAAATTGATATGTAGATATGGTATTTAGGTTGTATATAATTATTTTGTTATGGTTCAAAGTTAATATTGTTGATTTAGTGATTATTTCAAAATTTGTGTTGTTTTTTAATTTTTTGTTGTTCAATCTTGACTCTTGTATGTTTAATATCAAGCTATGCAAATTTGATCTATCACATGGGATTGATTTGTGCTATACAATAACAATCTAATAGAATATATGTCTAATAATTCCCTCATCTTTGTTTTCTTAATTTATTGTACAAGGACACTATTTTGTAGACTTTGTAGATGAATGGATTCTCCTAGGTCAAAACCCTTTTGAAAAGAAGTAATGGTATAGAATACACTTCCTACATTAAACTTTGAGGAGAGGTATGTGCAAAATAATTAATTTATAGTTACAATAATGTCTAACAAGAAAATGATACCATAACACAAAGGTTTACATGGAAAAACCCCTCGAGGAACAAAAAAAAAAAAGAAAAGAGACACTCCAAAGTACAAACCAATTGTATTATCAGCAACAAAGGTTACAATACAATATTGAGGGACGTGTGCCTATAGAAGCATTGTCAACATGTAAAATTAGAGCAAATCTAATAGCATAATACATATAATTCAACCATACATAACTCCCACCTAAGTACCCAATTTATAAAAGGTAGAATACAAGAAACCATCAAATGGAGACCTAATACCATGAACAAGAACTACCAAAAAAATGTGGTGCTCAAACTTCATCAAATTCCAAGACCTTACACCCATGAAGAGTCCATTATGCTAAACATAGTAGATTGCATTCCCTATCATAATTTATCATAACTCATAATTGACTCCTCAAATAGGGTGCTCCATTTGCTATAATCTTCATTCAAATATGTACTATTTTGAGTTTGCATAATGTTGGTCAAGATTTCAATATAATTCAGACCCTATAATTGTGTTCTTACATGTCAAAAGAAAATTCCATCTTATAATGTCATAATAACATAGAAGTTCTTACAACCTTCCCAAGGTATCCATCTAATCGGGTACCATTTCAACTAAATAGTGGAGTAATCTTGATGCAGTCATAATCCGGAGGGTCCTCAAAGAGAACAATTTGGATCACGCGGCAAGAGTAACACAACGGAAGCAATAACAACACATGAAGAAAATGTTGATTCAAGCATTTGCAACATCATAGATTTACTATAAATCAGCCAACAACATCTAGTGTATATACAGGCTAACAAGCCTATAACAACTTACATTCCAGATTATAATCCATCTGGACCCCTAAGAGGTATCCAAATTACATAGCATGAATTCATCTTCCTACCATATTTTACTACCATCTAAGGATCAATTACAACAATATAAATATCATCTGGAGCACATTCGGGCCGCCCATAAAAGATCTCATTCTCCAAAGATAGGAAAATGAAATATGTAAGATAGGTAGGACCCAAAGCGTGAAGATCACCTCCGCCAAAGACAATAACGAAGTGCAGACCACCAAAGAAGGTCAGCCAAGGGCCTAGGAACATCATGCATGGTGCCAATTAGATCCGCAAGTCGAGAAATCGCTTCACAAGAGAAGAAATCCTCAACTAGCCGCTAAGCTCAAAAACTGCTCCAAAACCAAGAAATGGCCAATCCAGAAGCAATAACTTGCCAGAAAACAGTCCAAATGAACTAGAAATCTAGAACAAGGAATAAGAACACATCTAAAAGCCAAAAAACTGATCCGCAACAAAAAATGAACAACTACTGGAGAATTTCTGGAAGTAGCACAGAAACTACAACACAAAACAAAAGTAAAAAGCAAATATATTTTTGGTTGATGCAAGATTATTCAACGACTGGGGATGCTCCTGCATCAGACACCCCAGGTGAAAAAAGATGTTCCATGAGAGGCAATTCATGAACATCAAAAAGGATTTGGAATATAGACCCCATGCTTAATACTGATCCAAATATCTTCTTTGTCTGCAAAGTTCTTCCTCTTTACCCCTTTCGGTAACTCAACTGCATTCCCCAACTTCTTTTCCTCTTCGCCTCTTTTTCCTTGCTTCATACCTGCACATTGTCTCTTACTACCACCCTCCTTCCACAAATATAATCTATTCCTTCCTCTGGAACTCATCTTATCTATCACCACAACTCTAACTTCATTGCCATCTAGTACCATCATGCTAACAATCCCATCCACAAGACCCTTCTTCAAATCCATGCCATCATCCGGTATAACTCTTGCATCCTACTTCTCAACACTGCAACTCTTCGCAAGACTCAAGTTCTTCACTTCCTTCTCTTTCTCCTTGAAAGAAACCAAAGTAAACTTTTGTCCATCCTTCTTAATAGTGATCAGGTTTCTTCTATAATCATAGATAGCTCCTCTATCATACTACCAAGGTTTACCCAGCAAAATATGACAAGGACTCATTGACATAATATCATACATGACTTCATCTTTGAAAGGCCCAATATTAAAATTCACCAAGTGCTGCTCCCTCACCTCTACCACATGATCATATTTTAACCAATTCACCTTATAAGGACAAGGATGCTTGAGCCTCTTCAAACCAAGCTTCTCTACTATCTCCTCTGATACCAAATTTTTGGTACTTCCAATATCCACAATAACCTTACAATACTTACCTTTTGATTTGTAAATAGCCCAAAAAATATTCTTCATTTGTGTAGGTTTAATTTCTTCTTTTCTCTTCTCCACTAAGACTCTTCTAAACATAAGGGATTCTCCATGTTCCAGTGCTATCAGGTTCTCATCTACAGCTCCAGTATCTGGTTCCTCATGTGCTAGGAAATTCCTTGTCATTCCTTTATCAATCTTCAAGGAACACTCATAAGATGTGTGTCTGATTTCTCCACACTTGAAATATTTGCCCATGAGTTCCCTGTTGCTACTATCATTCCCTTTTCTTTGTGCCTTCTGATCTGGTTCTTTACTCCATTTAGATCTTGATTCATCTTCAGTAATCTACTTCTCCATATTGCCACTCATATGCCCTTTATTCACTACATCTCTCTCTTTCCTTGGGCTTATTTTGTTGTCATCTTTTCACTTTGTCATCAGCCTTCAAAGCATATTGGTAAGCCTCCTCCACTGTGGTAATCTTAAGCATACTCATCTCATTTTGAATGTTAAATCCAAGTCCATTTATGTATCTAGCCACCTTCTCTTTGTCCATCTCTCTATGTCCAGATCTGATTATCACCTTATAGAATTCCTTAGTATACTCTTTCACACTCATGTTCCTCTACTTCAAGTTTTGCAACTTCTTAAACAATTCCAACTCATAGTCTCCCGAAATGAATTTAGCCTTCAATCTTCCAACCATATGTCTCCACCGGGTGATTTTAATCTCACCATTATCCACTCTATCTCTTTGCGACTCTTTCCACCATAACGCAACATGCCCTTCCAACTTAGTTTGTGCTAACCTAACCCTCTGCGGATCTCTAATATCCTCAAACACAAAGTAGTCATCCAATTCTATCAGGTCTTCTAGATTAACATACCTAAAAAGTTAGAAACCTCCAATTTATGAACTTTGCTCACTTTTTCTACCGCTCTAAGGAATCTTTCTTCCCTTTCATCTTCTGGTCCTTTAGCCTCTTCGACCTCCAGTTTCTCTCTAGGCTCTTCATACTCATCCTCAGATTCTGGATTCCTTTGCATACCAACCAATGTCTTTCGGATCTCATTTCTGAAATCCTCCATCATCTACTCAACCCTTTGAGGGTTCATGCTTCTTGGCAGCATCTCCTCCTTTTCTCTAGTGCAACTGTCTCAGCTCAGTGATCTGACTACAAGTTTCAAATTTCTCTCCATCGGCGATCTATTGAACACACTTGATGTTGGCAATTGACACTCATTGGATTCATTTTGTTGTCATCGATGGCAACAAGATCAGATGGAATTCATATATCGGCACTAGGAGGCATATACCGGCAGATACCTATGTGTGTGAAAAGTGGACCTGTATCTGTATATGGAATACACAACACTTCAATTAAGTCATTAGATGCATGGTTAGTAAATCAATAATCAACGAATAATAAACCATTACAAAGCGACCCATTGCCTTCTAGTAGATGTGAGTTTAGATTGCTCTCAAATTGCTAAGTTATCCAGTGATTAGACAACACCTAAACGAAGGATTTTTAATCTATATGAGCATGAATATGAGCTAAATGGATGCAAGATTTAAGCTAGATATGCATGATTTGCAAGATTTAATCTAACATGATTTAAGCAATATATGAATATTTAAGCTAAATGATTTAAGCAACATGAAATAACTAATATGCAATATCTCAATGTAAATTCTCAATGAACCTTGAGCAAAAACAACATAATAACAATATATTCTCCATGATTTTTTTGAATGAGAGATGAGAGCCTGAATTTATAGAAAATTCAGAAAGAAACCAAACGCTGAGATCAAATGATGATGAGTGGTCAAGATTTTCCAAGAGGAAGCACAGTCTAGGTGAATTGATGCGATTGGATGCTTTTCTCAATTTTAAAGGAAATTGAACTAAAATTAAGATAAAATCAGGAAAAAACTGATTTATTCTCTATTTCATTCAATTTTAATATTTAATTATTTTAATTGTTTTCTTTGAGATTATCTATCAATTTTTACTTTGTTTTTTTCAAGATTATCTCCATTTGATTTCTTTTATCAATTTTTATTATTTTTTGGTCAATTAATTTCTTTTTTGATTTGTTTCTTTTTTTGAAGATTTGTGCTCATAATTTCCAATTCTTCTTTCTTGATTTGTTTCCTTTTTTGAAGATTTGTGGCAATTTTTATTTATTTTTCAAATTAATTCCTCTTTTTGATGATTTAATGGCAAATTGATTTATTTAATTAAAAATGCTAGGATATTTAATTAAAATAAATAAGATAATTGTTTAAAAATGATTTACTTGGAATGATCAATTAATTAAATAAATATTTAATTAATATTGGTTGATTAATTTGCCATGTGACATTGATGATTTAAGAAATTAATTGTGTGCTCAAGATTTATTTAATTGCATTTGGTTAGGACCTTGGTGACGTTTATCGAGATTAGGGGCTCATAGTTTAGATGACCATTTTTAGGGTATAACATTTGCCCCTCTTTGAATTAATGTGTGAGCAGCGCATTGGTTCAAAGAAAATTTGATGTCTAGGAGATACTAGTTTTGAACTTGATTGATCATGAACCAGATGAAGAGCGAGGTGTTTAGCTTGATTTGAAGCAATGAAGTTGAACAGAGTTGATTAAAGCGATACCGATCCCGAACTTGATTGAACTAGGAACGATAGAGAGAAAAGATACCGAACTTGAACTTGATTGATCAAGAAGCAGATCTTACTGATCTAGGACTTGATTGAATTAGACACAGTGAGTGAAGATAAAATCGATCTTGAACTTGATTGATCAAGATACGATGAGCAAAGATAAACTGTCCAGCTTGATTCGATGCGATAAAACTGGACACCTGCTTAGATTGAATGTGATCAAAGATACTCTTTAAACCCTTGATTGAGTTTAAAAGAATAATCAACTTGATGAAAAGCGAGTTGATTAACGTTAAGAGACTGATTCAGACGGAGACAAATATCAGCTTGATTTGAAGCAATGAAACTGATATGCCCCTAGAGATTGATTTGATGAAGCTTAGCTGCTTGAAGATTTGAAAATTTTCTCGACGTTGAAGATGTGAAGTCATGAGTATGCGCCCTTGGAAGCGAAATCGAAAGATAGCAAGGGTACATGATGATAGGCAATTTTGAGTGATGATAATGAATTGAGCACAAATGATTCAGAGGAATTTTTGAAGATTAAGCATGATGAGAAAAGTGAGCGCAAAGTTGATTTGTAGAATAAATTGAGATTCAGCGTTGATTTATGAGAAATTGAGCGTAAATTGGAGAAAGAGTGAGTTTTTAATGAAAAGTGCTAAGTGGTCCCATTTTGATGAAATTGACTAGCAGAATGATCACGAATTTCAATTTCGATCCCGAAAATGTAATCAGAATGGGCAAATTAGCTAAGGGTACAATTTTCATGTCCATCAGAGCAAGTTGAAAAATTATGGGTTTGGCTATATATGGGTAAAAAGTGTCATTTTCAATTCATTTTAACCCTCCAAGTTTGAAAATTCAAAAAGCCTTCTATGAAGAAAAATGGTGGTTCCCACTCATATGCATCGATTCGAGCACCAAAGACAACATAATCGACCTCGAAACTATGAGCCAGCGGTAAGTGATCAATCTTAAGCCTGTTAATCATTTCAATTTTGAATTTTTTTGTTGATTTTTCAAGTTTTTGGCATGTTGAAGTCGGGTTTTTACGTTTTGTCGTGCGAGACAGGATCCTGTCTCCGACGACAAACTATTAAATTTGGTTTTGTCGTAATTAGTTTTGTCGTTCTAACCCCACCCTTCTATCGTACGACAACATTCATAAGAGACCATTTTGTCATCCGGGGTCTAATATTTTGTCGTATGGGATTCTTTTTTCGTACGGAGCCTAATCCTGACTCGTACGAGTTGCTGCCCTTCTGTGTTTTGTCGTTTGGAAAACAGTGAGCATTTTTTAAGGGCTAAACTTGAAATTTTGATTTTGCAATTGACGTAGTTGGATTTGTGTGATGTTTTACTTCTCTTGTAAGCTTATTTAAGATGTTTTATGATTCTTCATTGTTTGATTTTTGCAGGTTTGATTAACTCATGTGCTCTTCAGGTGTGTTTATCCACCTACGATGACCTTAGTTTGGCAGCTTTCAAAGGTTGAGTAGACACATATTGATTTGTGTGATTTGATGCACATTCTTAGATTACCAGATATTCGTGTGAATCATGGTATGCTCACAGCATTAGTTGAGTGATTTCATTTAGAGCATAATACCTTTCATTTGCCAGTTGGGGAGATGACCATCACTCCCGAGGATGTTTATAGGATTCTTCGTATCCATTTTGTTGGGGGTAGGGTGGATTACGATGCAGCCCGTCTTCCTGGATTGCAGGCGGTCAGGCATGTATTCAGGGATCCTGATATCTTGACATGTTCCATCAATTGGGACGTCATGATGAGTAGGTACAGTGAGGAGTTTCCTCTTGCTTGTGTTCTAGCAGGTTTTATCGGCTGCTTTCTGATGCCAGATAAGGGACAACAAGGATTCCAGTGTGGATGGGGTAGGATGCTGGAGAGGTTGTTGGAGACCCCTTAGAGACTAGGCTGGGGTTCATGTATATTAGCACACATGTATCGTGAGATGCATGAGATTGTGTATAGAGAGGGGAAGAGCATGGCTACAGGTGTCTTGATCTTACAGGTATGGGCTTGGGAGCACCTCCCAGTATGTCGGTCGATTGTAGAGGACAATAGAGAGCCTGGTTAGCCGATTGTGTACAGGTATTCAGGTTATGTTACACAGCCCCATCTGGGCAAGACCAATTTTTGGAGACGACAGCTGGTTGACTTGATAGTTGTTGTATGGAGACCTTACAGGGGCTTAGAGCCATGGGATGACTGGAGGATTGTACGCAGGGATCTTTTTGTTACACGCCCACTCATTGGCATATCGCAGACTGTAGTGGAGTGATTTGTGGTATCTCGAGTGATGAGGCAGTATTGTAGACCTCAAAGGATCTTGCAGGAGTACACAACATACATGAGATATGTTGATGAGGAGAGGCGGGGATTGTCACCGAGGTTATTATATTACCTAAGTATGCAGGAGTTGACTAGATTATAGAGACTCCGATGGGATTACATGGATGATGTTGCGGATGCGGGGGTATTGCCCCAGTACAGGGATTGGTTCAAGCAGTATCCATTCCCCATATTCACAGATCTAGTTGAGCAGGCTCCTCTTAAAGAGGAGGTAGAGGATGATGCCCCTGCATAGGGACAGGGATAAGGACAGAGAGTCGAGGCGGGCAGGTGGCGATCCTAGCAGCAGCAAAATACCAATTGGTGGTAGGCAACAAAGAGGAGAGGGTGGATCCCTAGGGATTGTTGGAGTGAGGCTAGGTGGAGTGAGGGTGCTGGAGGGTGGAGGAGAGAGCAGCGCCGAGACAGGTCTGACAGAGGAGAGAGGAGCAGGGTGGAGTCGAAGGTGAAGATGGGGGAGGGGATGGAGGTGGAGAGCCTGCGAGGGATGAGGGGGCCAACACAGCGTGGTCGATGAGAGAACGCCTAGTGAGGTTATAGTCACAGTTGACAGTGGCACAGACTCAGCTGGCGAAGCGAGACCGACAGCTAGTGGAGCTTAGGGCTGAGCGTGATCGTCAGGTCGTAGAGATGAGAGCAAAGAGAAGGGTCGAGACACACTTTGCGGCAGGAGGTTTTGCACCAGACCAGTCGGGTGGCTTATTACGTTGTAGCTTACAACATAGCTGTTCCTGTAGTGTAGCAGGTTGTACCATACTCGCAGTATATGGCGCAATTAGAGGGAGCTCGGGCACCTCGTCAGGATCCTGATTAGCAGGCTCCACCTCCTCCACCAGGCGATGAGGAAGAGGCTGAGAGCTAGATATTCTTTTTGTAGCTCTGATATTTTTTTGTAGCTTATGCGATTCTTTCTCCGATGGGAGTTATATATATATATATATATATATATATATATATATATATATATATATATATATATATATATATATATATATATACGAGATCTTATTTGACTTCATTGTACTTGTGTTGATTCGATTATGAGATGTTTTCTATATGCTTTATTCTATATGTATGATTTTTCAGTATGGATGAATGAATGCAAATGGAATATGGGTGTTTATTTTTGTTTCTTTTTATGCAAATAAATGAGGAGAATGAGTAAGTAGTAATGCAAATGTTTATTTTTCTTCATGCAATAATATGAATGTAAAAATGAAATGTATGGATTTATATAAGATGCTCATGTATGCAACTAACATCTCAATACACAAGTACTCAATCAGAGAAATGATGAGGAAGAAACCACTTAGCAAAGAAATGATAAAGCTTCAAACTCTCATTCATAAGATAAAGAAATTAGTGTTACCATACTGAAATCACTCTAAATTCATGAGATGCAAAATGAAATGCAAGATGAGATGCAAAATGAGATGCAATCCTAAACCTAGTCACTGGATTTTGAAAAGCTTAATTTTCATCATTAAGTGTTTTATAACCACAACAGGCAGATTAGAGTTCCTTTCTTTTCATGTGCAATATTAATTATCTTGTCTGCAATGACCTTTTTTCATTCATATCCTTGGACAGATTACGCATGGACCCAGATTGCACAATAAAGAAATTCCCTCAAAACAAACAAAGAAATAATGCTAACCTCCCTGTAGCATTCAAATAAGTGGAGTCAAGGTGTGTGTGGCGATTTCACCTTAATGTGAAGGCACTTATCATAGACATCCAGCTAATTAGATGTTTCCAGATCATCGGATTCATTCCTATAAGCAGAAAACAAAGAAAAGTATTATGCCCCCTGTATACGGTGAAAATGGATAACAACAATGTTGAAAGCCTAAATGAATTCAACCAGAAAACCCTAGCCTAACAACAACAAAGATCCACCATAACATATGAAGATTACCTAAGACAATGCAAATCAAATGAAATCACAAAGATTATACCATCACATGTCCAATAGGGTTTGAATCTCCATTCTTCCTATCTCCATTGATCTTGCTTGATATATTTGCTCTCATATTTTATGTGCACAAGAGCTCAACAAAAAACGGAAATGTGGTTGCAAGTAAGATCGCATATGAAAGTTCGAAAGCATAGTCGGGGCTAAATGCATAATGAGTCTTTGATAATGAAGGAAGCATCTCCTTATATAGAAGACACTATAAGAAATGGAGGGATAAGATTGAGAGCTGTAAAAAGAGGTTGGCTGTGATTAGAGGGTAGGTAAAGGAAATAAGAAAATAATGAGAGGGTAGGTAGTGTATGAATTAAGAGATGAATGACATGTGTCATGGATAGAAAAGGCTAATGAATTAATTAAATAAATAAAGATTCATTTAATTAATAGAAGAAGTGGGATCAATTAAATAAATAAGATATTTATTTACTTTAGGAAAAGGATAATTTAAATAAATAAAGGTATTTATTTAAATGAGAAATAAGGCTAGAAGAGGATAAATGAATTAATTAAATAAATAAAGATTTATTTAATTAATAGAAGAATTGGGCTTAAGATAATTAAATAAATAAAGACATGACAAATTTAGGTGTCTACATTTTGCCCCTCTTTGAGACAATGCAACTTGTCGCGTTGTTTCAAAGAAGATAAGATGAACTAATACAAAGTTGCCCCAAGATGGAAATGATATGCCCCCTCGAGAGATTGGATGAAAACGTCTGGAAAGATCACAGACAATCTCTCGATAAGAAAGAAAGGCTAGAAAGAACTAACCGGATAGAGTGACAGAGTCATGGGATAAAGAAGACTGACTCGGGAAACGAGGGTGAGGGCTAGGGCTAGGGCAATCTATAAGATAGACCACGAGGGGAATACATCATCATTGTCATCCACACATCCAAGAGATCAGAGTGCAGAGAGAGAATAGAGTAACAACAGTTAGCAGCGATGGCATTGGTGTATAGATTCGATCATGTTCACCAATATCAGAGGCCAGCAGATGCAGGAGAGCCGGTAAGTACCACAAAACCTCCTTATACTTTGTCGCATTAATTATTGTCATAAATGCATGCTAGGTAGTGCAATAAATGTGCTTTAGGATAATGTCAAAAAATATCAAAAACATGTAGGCACGTCTGCATTGGTGCCAGGCGTGTCTATGTTGGCTAGGCGCGTCTATGTTTGTGCCAGGCACATATATGCCAGAAAAAGTGTCTGTGCAAAATGCGAGCGCGTCTACGTTGTGCAAGCGCGTTTGTGAAATGTGGGCACGTCTGTGAAGGACAAGCGTGTCTGTGCAGAGCATAGGCACGTCTATGTATTTCAGGCGTGTCTGTGCAGAGCAGGCGCATTTGTGCAGTCTATAAGCGCGTTTATGTCATGAAGGTGCGTTTATATCTTCAAGGTCAAATCGGCAGTTATGTGATGAACATACGTTGTCGATTGGATAAGTTGCTAAAAGGATACACTCAAGCAGGTCCTCTAGGGAAGACTAGGATAGCAGATAGGGCTAGGATTGACAATTTTGTGATAGACATACGTTGCCAATTATGAAACTACTCAAGAGGATACACTCAAGCAGAGGCCCTAGGATAGGATAGATCGAGGCACTTTGTGATGAACAGTGAGTACCAAGACATAGTACTTTGTGATGAACAGGGAGTACCAATAGGAGCAGCACTTTGTGATGAACAGGGAGTACCAATAGGAGCAGCACTTTGTGATGAACAGGGAGTGCAAATAACAAACAACACTTTGTGATGAATAGGGAGTGCAAGAACACGTAGTACTTTATGATGAACAGTGAATACCACTAGGATAAATAGCAACACTTTGTGATGAACAGTGAGTGTCACTAGGATAGATAGCAACACTTTGTGATGAACAGTGAGTGTCACTGGGATACATAGCAACACTTTGTGATGAACAGTGAGTGTCACTTTGACTGACATGATTGCTTTGCTTGACTGCAGGAGTACTTGCCTATGTTGGAGTCACGAGAGAGATTCCCGTCGACGCAGAGGTTACGACCAGAGCTGACCTTCGAGGATGGGGCTGCCATTGAGGTTATGGGTCTGCGATACATTCTGTATGTGCCTGAGTTTCGAGCGAACATGGGGTTGCTGACTGCGCTTGCTGAGAGGTGGCATTTTGAGACATGTACTTTTCATTTGCCGATGGGTGAGATGATAGTCACCTTGGAGGATGTTTACAGGATATTGAGGATACCGATCGATGGGGAGCTGATACCCTATGATCAAGATGGAGACAGGGAGGCCCTGAGACGAGTGTTCCAGGATCCAGGACTGGAGAGGAGGGTTAGACACATGGCATGGGACACGATGAGAGTGACAGGACTGGCACTACCAGCAGTGCTAGGAGGAGTGATTAGTGGGTTCCTATGTCTAGAAAGGGCGACACGGGGGTTGGCTGTGGGCTGAGGGAGCACCTTGGAGACACTGGTTATACAACATACCAGATATGCCTGGGGACCGTGCGTGCTGGCGCACTTATACTATGAGCTGCATCAGTTTGTTTATCATGGATCCGTAGGATTGGGCTACGGAGTTACATTGTTATAGGTTTGGTCATATGAGCATCTGTCGGTGACCCAACCGATTCATTTCAGAGGCAGGGGCCATGGACACAGCTTTGTTCATCTATATGATATGATTACCTCGCAGCCACGGATTAGGAGATTGGAGCACTGGCGCAGGGTCATTGATGAGATTGACACTGTGGTATGGAGACCGTACCAAGAGTGTGAGGCATGGGAGAATGACGAAGTGGAGCTACCATACACCTTCAAGAGTAGGTATCTGATTGGGCGGATGCCCTATGTACTGGAGAGGCAATTGGTTGACAGGGTATGCAGGCAGTTTGGCAGGATTCAGCGAATACCACGGGGTTCCGGGATGTATGATCAGACAATCAGGGATCAGGCACACTTCGTGTCATTGCTATCATATGATCAGGCAGTGATGCGGCTGGTAGAGATGGTGCCCATGCCTTGGGATATGTGGCCAGAGATAAAGGATGTAGGGATGGATGCAGAGTATACTGCATATTAGGCTAAGCATCCATTTCCACGACTGATAGACCCAGGGGAGCAGATAGATGGAGATGGTGGTGGGGATGAGGACGATGATGGAGATGGTGGGGGGAGAGGCCAATAGAGGAGGTGGGGTGTAGTTGAAGAGAGGAGGGTGGCTCCGCGGAGAGAGGGTGGAGAGGAGAGATAGGCTCAGGTGGTGAGGGGTCGCGATGGATTGCCACTACAGGTGCCAGCAACACAGGGTCCTAGATAGGTGCAAGGACAAGGACAGAGGCAGGTATAGGTACAGGCACAACCACCAGTATAGGGGAAGCCACAGGTACAAACACAGGGGGTCGAGGAGGAGGAGGATGAGCTACTTGAGCTGAGGGAGATCTGCCAGGGACAGGCATATGAGATCCAGGATCTGGAGAGGGAGACAACTAGGCTTAGGAGATAGTCGAGGGATACTGAGCAGGAGTGGGATCAAGCTATCCAGCATTATACTGAGGCTGAGACAACACTGAGGGCTGGGAGGTAGGTGGCAGAGGACACAGGGGATAGATATGCCTATGTTTTGCGGGCAGGGGAGGAGATAGGTTATTGGCGAGACCTATACTATGGGGCAGTGCCACCAGAGCAGCGGGCGAGGAGCTTCGGCAGATCATCGTGGACAATGATGGCTACGGGAGGGAGTCAGAGGAGACAGGCGTCCAGCAGTGGGGTTATGAGTCCTCCACCACCACCAGATAGAGGGGGCAAGAGAGATGATCCTAGGGCGGGTCCTTCTAGGGCTCAGACTTCGTCAAGGCTAGGCAGCTCCGAGGGAGGGAGTTCATCATAACCATAGAGGGCTCCTTATGTATCAGTTTTGTACCATTTTGTATGATGATGTAGACACCTTCGGGTGATTGTAGCCATATGATTTTGACATCATTGTATCATGACACTTGTGATTATATATATATATATATGAGATGATTCATCTTTGCGGCAGCTATATGCATGTGTACCTATGTGATGAGATGTTTTATGATGTATGTTTCTATGTGATGATTATGATATGGATGCAAATATGTATATGATGAAATGCAATATTTTTGTTCTTTTACGTTTTATATGTTATGCATATGTGAATGTATGAAATGCAAATGAATATGATAATGCAAATGTAAAATGTGCTAATATGTGTTGTGTGCAGGATGTGATGCAATTGTGATATCTATATGTATGTATGAAATGCTTAATATGTGGTAGTGCAGGTGCAATTACATGAAATGTAAATATTTTGGCGTGTCATTATACTCAGTCATGTGTTAGCAGGCTACACGGACTCAAGAAGAACGGTGGAAGTCAATCAAGAAAGGGGGATGGAAGATAGAAGATATGAAAGTGAAAGAGTTTCTTGTGAGTTATCATTATTGAGCTTTATTATGGCAAAATAGGTTATGACAATCGAGGCATATATTTGACCTAGAAAGTCATTGTACCTGTTTGCATGGAGATAAGACAGTCGCAAACAAGGAATGCCCCAGTTCATACTAGACTCTCAGTGTCCTCATATCCTTGGACAAGTCATAGCATTACTAAGAGACAATCCACAAACAACAAAAGAAAAATAGGTGACGATACCCCATCCTCGCCTTTCTAGTCAAAGACATCCTGGAGATAGAATCTCTAGTCAGAGACATCCTGGAAAAGCTAAAAGACATGTCACCAAAAGATAAAATCAAAATAAAACCAAGACTCGACACCAACATCCACTATAGTCCTCAAGTTTTAGTGTCTCTTGTCACTTGTATAAGTTTTATTTGATTGTGGTCACAATGTTTACTTTCAAAAAAAGGATAGATAGCACTGAATCATAATGTTGTCTGAGCCTGTTGAAAGATTTGATTTGTTGAAGCCCATTGTTGTTGATGTGTCTCATCTGAAACTAACTGAATCCATGAAACTGATACTTTATTGTGAAGAAGATGAAACTTTATTGTGAATTGGCGATGCAAATGTTGCTTTATTGTGGATTGTGCGCGAATAGACTGAAGAAAAGTAGAAGAAATTGTACTCCTCAAAACGTGTGATGCTCTTAGTTCCACACCCATTACTAGATGTAGGATTTTCCTTAGCCATAGATAGGATCTGATTTATTATGGATGGAAAAGGGGTGAAAAGGAATGTTTATTATGAATGGCTAGGCAATCTTAGGTAGATCAATAACAAGCCATGATGCGAGTGGATAAGTTTATTATGAATGGATAGGATGTGAGTGTGTGCAAAGTGAAAGGATGAAATTGAATCCTGAAGGAGGGAAGAGCAATGTCTCTACGCATGGCACCAGTGACCTGGTTTTCACCATGGTACTTGCCCAGGGCACCACCGAAGTGGTTTTCACTGTTGGACGGAAAAAAATTTCTTTACTTTTTTTTTATTTTTTGTTTTTTTGTATTTTGATATTTTTTTGATTTTTTTTTGTATTTTTGAATTGGGATACTCTGAAGAGCTATGTGTAAAACCTGCGAAGGTGCATGTTGTTGATAGGATCCTCCAAAGCTTCACCCTCTGTGGTTGAGAGCTGATATGCACCAGATCCATATGGTGTTGTGATGATGTAAGGACCAAGCCAGTTCGGTTTGAATTTGCCCTTCTTCTCTCTATCTTGCTGATTTTTAGGATTTTCTCTGAGAAACAAATCACCTACCTCAAATGGGTGAGGCTTGACTTTATGATTGTAACTGCGACACATTCGTTGTTGATAAGCCTTGAGATGATTAAAAGCAGTTTGTCTTCGTTCATCCAATAGTTCAAGTTCATGCAAGCGAGAGACCCTATAGTCTTCATCACTGATAATGTTTTGCAAAGAGAATCGTAAAGAGGGTAACTCGACCTCAATAAGCAAGATAGCTTCAGTGCAGTAGACAAGTGAATAGGGTGTAGCTCCTGGAGGTGTGCAGACGCTTGTGCGGTAAGCCCAAAGTGCGGGATTAAGTTGGATATGCCAATTACAGCCAGCGTCGTCGACTGTCTTTTTCAAGATTTTAAGGATTGTTTTATTAGACGCCTCAGGTTGACCGTTACCTTGGGGATAATAAGGTGTAGAAAAACGATGGGTAATATGTGTTGGTGTAAATAATTATTCATCTTGGATATTATTACACCTTACTTAAGTTTACTTAGGAAATGCATTACATAGTAGTTTGGGTATGAGACACTTGGGTGTTTGTGCCACATTGGGATAGTGTGTGTAGGAGAATTTCCACCTTTTATGGTGTGATCTTGTTGTTACACTCCACATTCAGTGGGTGATCCACCTCATGTGGACTATTATATTGTTTCTCCTACCTACCCACACCTATTTCCTACCTACCCTTGTTTCTTATTGAGCCACATGCCATGTTTGTGTGCTCACATATCCATATAGCCTTGCCTATATAAGCAGGCTCATACTCATTGTATGTAACAACGATTGATGATCCAGTTGATCAATATTTTCATCTTGATAGAATACAGTTTATTTCTATCATATATTTTGTCTCTCTTATTTGTGCTTTCCATTGCCTCTTGATGTTGGCAAAATCTCACATGGTATCAGAGCTGATCCATGTCTCACATGGTATCAAAGCCATTAGAGTGTCATTGGTTTGCTAATTGAGAAAAATTTGATGTTATTTGGGGTTGTGTATTTTGGAGTTTTCTATTGCAAGTTATTATTGAAGCTTGATGGATCAAATATGAGGTTACCATTGGATTTAGGAGGTCTAAGAAAGTCAGTTTTTTCTTTTGTTTCATCCAAATCAAACTTCGGAGGCCAAATCTAGAGGCATTTGAAGTTTGACGTTGCGGCGGAAATTTTCTAGAAATTATAATTTTGCAAGCAATTTTCAAATAGCGATATCTCACTCATCTAGACTTGTTTTTTCGAGCAATTTTTTTTGTTTTTGGGTAGAATTTCGTAATCTATACAGTAGTGTAGGAGTCTTCTGATTTTCGGATACAGGTTTTTTGGAAATCATGAAATCTCAATTTTTACAACTTTGGAGGCTTCGTTTGGGCTCATATGGACTCCTTTTCAGGTGCCGTTTTTTTTAAAGTGCATATTTTTTCATCTTCTTTCATAATCTGCCATTTGTTTGCAGTGATTTTAAGTAGAAATTGTACTTTCAATATTTGGCCATTTTTGGCATATTTGGTACTTGCATTTTGCTTGGATCTCAGTTTAGATCACTAGCAGTATTCGTTGAAGTCTCTTAGATCTCATTTTGAGAAGTTGTGAATTGAAATCAGAAGTCCACTTTGCCTTATGTTGCAAGTGGCCCATTGTATACGCACTAAGTATAAAGTGCCAAAATCACCATTTTGGGGGGGTTTCTTGATTGATTATTTTGGGGGGGTGTCTTGTGTGATTGTGCCTCTCTCTATCTTGTGTTTTTTCATTTTGGTGCTATGGGTTCTCCTAAATTTCCACTTTTAACTCCTCATAATTATGCATCATGGAAAATTAAGGCTTGGAGTAAACTAATGGAAAAAGGACTCATTCATTATGTAAATGAAACTATTACAGCACCACCTAATCCTAAGGCTGGTCCTAATGCTCAAATTGAATGGCTTACTAAGAATGCTATGGCACTTGGAACTCTTAGAAAGTATGTATCAGATGACCTCATTTTTCACATTGATAAGTGTACAACAATTAAAAAGGCTTGGGATATTTTTAAGAAATTGTATGGTCAAGTTGATGAGATTAAGGGTTACAAGCTTGATAGTGAACTCACAACTTTGGATCCCAAGGATTTTGATACAATCCAAGATTATGTCACAAAAGCAACTGAACTAAGAGCAAAGCTAAAGGATTGTGGAATTGACAAAAAGGATGCTCAATTGGCTTATAACTTGTTGGACAAGCTTCCTTCAGAGTATGCTCAAGGTTCCTCATACACTTCTCCCTCATTTGATTCATTCACGGAGATGTTGATACTTGAAAAATCTAAGTTGAACACGATGGGGTTTCTCAAATCTTCAAAGTCACAAGCTTTGGTGGATAATAAAGGGACTCAAAGTAATCAAGGAAAAGGCAAGAATCAAAAGCAACCTAAGTCAAAACCACATCAAGATGGAGCACAATCTTCCTCTCCACAACAAGGTGATTCACCATTCTCACCTAAGAGGAAATCATATAAGGACAATCTTTTTTGTGGATATTGCAAGAAGTCAGGACATGATGAACATCATTGTTATAAGAAGGATATTGATGACTTGAAGAATCTTCTTGAGAGGAATAGAATCAACCTACCTTCTAGAATGTCTACATCGGCTTCTTCTTCCAAGGATAAAGGAAAGGATCACTCTTATGGGACAGATAAAGGAAAGGGACAAGCTCTTTGTGCTACTACAAGTCATGATTCAGGGAGATGGCTTCTAGATTCAGGGGCTTCTCATCATATGGCATCTTCGCAGTCTATATTTTCTACGTTTGAGCCTTGCCACATGCCACAGATTTTGATGGGCAATCATACATACATGGATGTGATTGGGAAAGGATCTATTACCATTGGGGATAACTCCTTCAATGATGTGTTGTGTGTACCCCACTTGACAAATAATCTTCTTTCCATCTATCAAATCACACATGGGGCAACTAGGAAAACTGTGGAGTTCACACCTGATTCAGTTATCATTAGAGACTTGGAGAGTGGAGCTATCATTGCGACTGGGGTGGTTGATCATGCATCTCGGTTGTACGCTTTTTCAGATTTTGGTCCTATTGATAAGGTTGGTTCTTCCTATGTTGATGATTCAAATTTTGAGGAGAACATTGGGCATTTGAACTTGGGGATTCTCACATGTGACCTCATTCTTGAGCCTTGCATTTCATCTCCTTCTATTGATATGACACCACCCATTGCACCTGATGATGCAGCTAGTGCGACAATTTTGCCTTCTTATGATTCAGTGCAGTAGGATATTTCATGTCTTCCAACTTTAGTTGATTGGGATGCCTACTTGACAAACATTGTAGATTTGTTTGTGGACTCCTACATTGCAGATTTGGGAGACACCATTGATGACATTCATCTTCTCTTTGATGAAGATGATCCTCCTTTGATTTTTGCGAGGGATCACTCTGACCCTCTTGTGCATTCTCTACATGATCAATCTTTAGAGGTTGACATGATTATGGATACTTTTGTACAACACTTGGAGGGGGTCTCTTTATCTTTTGAGGAGATATATGAGTCTTTGGATATTGTTCTACATTCATCTCCACTAGATCTTGGAGTGCCTTTTTCAGCAGTGTGGCACAGTTTGCCACCTTTGGAGAGGGTACCTTTCAGCATCGACATGGGGACACTTGAGTAGTTTTTAGAGATTCCTTTCATCATGAGTATTTTTTCTTCATCTTCCCTTCATGGTTGGGGAGACTTCATGGATACAGCTTTGGTTTTGTTTCTTCCTAAGGGGAGGAATGTTGTTCGACATTCATGGAGCAGTTTCTTCATTCATCTTTGAGCTTCTATCATTGGTGCAGATTCCAGATTGAGGGGGGACTTCCTCGTCTCTCTTATTATTCTCTCATATGGGGGGGACTTTTTCCTCACATGGGGTTTTGTCCTTCACATACTTCTATGAGATTTCTTTGTATATAGTTTTTATCTCTCTTTTGGGGGAGGATTTTTTCCCATTGGGTTTTTCTCTCTTTCCTCGCTTTATGGGAAATTACATTTGCATTTGTACATGGGTACCTAACATGGCCTTATAGCCGGGACCCATCTTGCATTGCTTAGTTTCATTGTAGACTTTAGTGCATTCCCCTAAGTTGCACTTAAGGGGGGGTGTTGGTGTAAATAATTATTCATCTTGGATATTATTACACCTTACTTAAGTTTACTTAGGAAATGCATTACATAGTAGTTTGGGTATGAGACACTTGGGTGTTTGTGCCACATTGGGATAGTGTGTGTAGGAGAATTTCCACCTTTTATGGTGTGATCTTGTTGTTACACTCCACATTCAGTGGGTGATCCACCTCATGTGGACTATTATATTATTTCTCCTACCTACCCACACCTATTTCCTACCTAACCTTGTTTCTTATTGAGCCACATGCCATGTTTGTGTGCTCACATATCCATATAGCCTTGCCTATATAAGCAAGCTCATATTCATTGTATGTAACAACGATTGATGATCCAGTTGATCAATATTTTCATCTTGATAGAATACAGTTTATTTCTATCATATATGTTTTCTCTCTTATTTGTGCTTTCCATTGCCTCTTGATGTTGGCAAAATCTCACATGGTATCAGAGCTGATCCATGTCTCACAATATGAAAGCGGTCACAGAGTTCACGAACATCCTGATTTTTTAAGGGACGCCCGTTATCAGTGATGATGGAAACAGGAATACCGTATCAACAAACGATATAGTTGAGAATGAATGTAGAAATTTGTTTTCCAGTGACTTGTGTGAGAGGCACAACTTCGATCCATTTTGTGAAATATTCTGTGGCAGTGATGATGAATTTATGACCGTTGAAAGATGGAGGGTGAATCTGGCTTGTGAGATTGAGTCCCCACTGAAAAAAGGGCCAAGGAGTCGCAATTGGTTGAAGTTCTTGTGTTGGCGCATGGATGAGGTCTCCATGAAGTTGACACTGCTTACATTTCTTGACAAACTAATATGAATTTTTTTCCATATTGGGCCAGTAATATCCAGTCCTGATGAGTTTCTTGGCTAAGGTAGGACCACTAGAATGTGGACCACATATCCCTTCATGTACTTCACATAATGCAATATGAGCTTCGTCGCTTTCTAAACATCTAAGAAGAGTGTCATCTAGACCTCGACGGTATAGGATATTGGCTAAAATGATATATCGAGAAGATTTGCGAATGAAAGTGCGGCGTTGGTTATTGGATAGGTCAGGAGGTAGGATAGTGTCACGAAGGTATGCGAAAATGGAACTGTATAACTGGGACTCAGGACCAACAAAACATATCATCTCAGTAGGAGTGATTTCATATGAGGGAACCAAAAGGTTATCCACCAAGAACTCATAGCGGGTCTCATTCTGTGGTAGATCCATTAGTGAAGCAATTGTAGCCATGGCATCCGCGGCTCTATTCTTCTCTCTTGGTATCTACTCAAAGTCTATCTTCGTGAAATTTTGTTTCAGTTCCTCCACCATTCTTTTGTAGGGCATTAATTTCTCATCCTTTTTTTGGTAGTCATTAGTTGCTTGACGAATTACAAGCTGAGAGTCCCCAAAAACACGAAGTTCCTGGATCTTCCACTAAATTGCAATCCGTAATCTAGTTGTTAATGCCTCATATTTTGCTATGTTATTAGTGCAGGAAAATGATAATCGATATGATTTTTGTATAGAATCCCCTTAAGGGGTTATGAAGAGGATTCCAGCTCCTGCCCCATGTTGTGTGTATGAGTCGTCAAAGTATAGTTGCCAAGGCTTTGCATGTGACACTGTTAAAATGGATTCATCTGGAAATTCTAAAATTACAGGAACATCATCTAACATGAGAGCATCTACTAACTGATTTGTGATAGCTTGTCCTTTTATTTCTTTTCTGTCCACATACTCGATGTCGAATTCACTCAGGAGCATCACCCATTTGGCTAGTCACCCAGTAAGTGTTGCTTTATTGAGAAGGTATTTCAATGGATCGATCCTTGCAACCAACTTAGTCTTATGAGTTAGCATGTAATGTCATAATTTTTGCGAAGCAAAGACCACAGCGAGACATGCACGCTCAATTGGTGTGTATTTTAGCTCATATCCCACCAATGTGCGACTGATATAGTATACTGCCTTTTCTTTGCCCTTAGCAACTTGTTGTGCTAAGAGTGCCCCCAATGCTATTGAAGTAGCTGATATGTATAGTAATAGAGGTTGATCTGGAACTGGTGGCATCAAAACTGGTGGATTCAGAAGATAATCTTTGAGTGTCTGGAAAGCTCGTTGACAATTATCATCCCATTTGAATTTGATGTTTTTATGTAGCAAGTGCTGAAAAGGATTACACTTATCTGCAAGTTGTGCTATGAATCTTCGTATGGACTGGAGCCTCCCTTGCAAAGATCAAAGTTGACTGATATTTCTTGGTGGTTGCATCTCTAGGATGGCTTTGACTTTTGTTGGATTGGCCTTAATTCCTCTTTTTGATACGATGAATCCTAGGAGCTTCTCGGAGGTTACTCCAAAGACACATTTATTGGGGTTTAATCTTACTTTATACTTTTCCAACTGATCAAAAATGACTAAAAGTATGTCGAGATGTGTATCTTTGTCTATTGATTTACCCAAGAGGTCATCAACATAATCTTCCACAATCACGTGCATGAGATCATGAAAGATAGTAGTCATGGTTGTTTGATATGTAGCGCCTGCATTTTTTAGCCCAAAGGGCATGACATTCCAACAAAAAGTTCCCAAGGACAAGTGAATTTTGTTTTGTGCTGATCCTCAGATGCGATTTTTATTTGATTATAACTAGAGAATCCATCCATCAAAGATAACATTGCATGACCTGCTGTGAGATCGACAATCAAGTCAATATTTGGTAATGGAAAACCGTCCTTAGGACAAGCTTTGTTGATGTCTCTAAAATCTGTACATATTCTGATACTACGATCTAGTTTACTGATAGGCACTAAGTTGGAGATCCATTTGGGATAATCAATTGGGCGTATGAATCCGACATCCAATAATTTCTCAAGCTCTGCTTTGACTAATAATGCCACTTGTGGATGCATCTTCCTTAATTTTTGTTTCACTAGTTTTGCCCCCGATTTAACTGTCAAATGATGCATTACCAAATCTGGATCCAATCCAGGCATATCAACATATGACCATGCAAAGTTGATTTGTCGTTCTGTGAAGAAACTTATGAATTTTGACCTTTCTGACTCTGTCAAAGATTGAGCCAGGAATATGTTGTTTGGAACTTCTTCTATGCCAATATTTGTTTTGATAGTCTCCTCTACCAACATGGATGACTTTTCCTCATATGATGTTGGGAGAATGTCGAGCCTTCCATCTTCGGCTGCCTCAGAGAGGTTTTTGCCCTCAGATACGTCCTTTCTTTTTACTTTTTTGGGGTCAGACAACTCCACAATGTGGTTTTCGCCATAAGACCCTTGGTTTGTTTTTATTTTTATATTTTTGCGACTGGAAGGCCTGACACCCTCACCAAAATATGCCACGTTGTTGAGTTCTATAGTGTATCCTACCTTATGGTCCCCAAGGGGAAGATCATCTTGTATGCCTAGATAATCAATCAAGGCTTCATCATTTTTGAATGTATTGAACTGTGCAGGTCCTTCATGGTCCCAGTCAATAAGTTGGTGGTGAAAAAGGGGAAGGCCTTTGATGTCTTCGAAGTTAGTAGGGCTAAGAGTGAAGATGCAATTATATTCAGGTATGTCGAGGTAGTTGTCAAGGTCATCATTGGCACTCTCCTCATCAGTCTCGATCATGAACGAATCCAAATTATCATGACTAGTAGCGCATTCTGGGATAGGTGTTCTCATTCTATGTGATTTCAACCTAGGACCTAGAGGCAAGGACTGTACGGGATCCTCCAAGATTGTTTCTTGACCAACTTTGAATTTTTCATAAAATTCCTCTTCTTCTGTGAGTTCATCTAGCTCTCTGAATGTCTCAGTGAGCTCATAGTCACTGGCGGATTTCTCTGAATCCCATTCCCATTTGTTGGAGTCTATGGAATAGTGATTCTCTTGTTGAATTTTGGCAATTTTGATTTGTAATGCTTCTTCTGTCCTTTGAGTGTGGACCTTGGAAGTCACGAAACCAAGTCCCTTCAAGCGTTCCTTTTTTAATGTCAACTCAGGTTGTAAAGGTTCAATGATGCCTTCCTTTCTTAAGCCAAGAGGGCTTTTGCCATCATACCCAAATTTTTGTAGGATCTTGAACCCTTTGCCATGCTTTTCACATGGTATGCTGATGTGATCTTGTGTATCATTTTCAAGGTCTTTGTAAAGCATTTTGTATAAGTCTTCCTCTTCCAATTCACCCCATCTTTGAAAGATAGTAGGGTCCCATTTGAGTATAATGATAGATACCTGCTTATTAGGATGTGGTCTTCCATATTCTTTTGGTGAACTCATGCCTTGTTGTAAGTACATGGTTTGATTCAAAGTGTATTCACCCATGCCCTTGTCCTGGAATTTGCCTTTAAGCTCACCTTGTTTTGAGGTCGAAGGTTTTAATGATTCAGGATCAATGTATGCAGAAGAAGGAACAACTTCCCTATTACTTGGGATGATCATTTCAGTTTTCGGTCTCAAGTTATTACAGTATATGAATGGATTAGGATCTCCATTAACTATTATTTCAACTCCATTGTGAGGAAACTTAATACATTGGTGGTATGTAGATGGGACTGCCCTCATTTCATGAATCCAAAGACATCTCAGTAATATATTGTATGTGAGATCTAGGTCTAGGACTTGACAAACCACATCCTTTGTAACTGGCCCAACTCTGAGAGGTAAGGTAAATGTGCCCTTGGATGAACGTTCTTCATCATCATATGCCTTGATGGTAATTTTGTTTGTAGAATTCACAACTTTACCAGAATACCCCAATTGTTTAATAGTGCTCAATGCACAAATGTTTAGACCTGCTCCTCCATCTATCAGGACTCATTTTATTCGATGTTTGTGTATGAAGGCTTTAATGTGTAAAGGTGCGTTATGTGGTTGGCTCACGGAGGCGTCATCGGTTGCAGTGAATGTAAGGGAGTGTGGAACGAAAAGGTATCCCACCATGGCTTGAAACTAGTCCACGTTCAAATCAGTAGGAACAGTAGTGTCTCTCAAGATTTTATCAAGAATGGTTTTATGTGCGGGGGATATGCATAAGAGTTCAAGGATTGAGATAAGCACGGGTGTCTTCCCTAACTGTTCTGCAAGATCGTACTCAGGCTTGGTTGATGAGGAAGCAGTGGTTTTAGCTGGAGCACCTTGTAAAGTGAATTTACCTCGACGAGTAGTGACATTACATTCAGAGGTAGGTTCGGAAGAAGATCCAATGCCTTTTAGGACAATCTTGGGTCTTTGGGTAGAATTCTCAGGCGTTTTATCCTTGATGATGATGGTAGAGACATAATTGTCCATTTAAATGTGATTGATAGTTGAATCATAGTTATAGGATGATCTTGTATAGTTGGTTTGGTCATCTGTGGCTTTAGCTTTTCCCTTGTCATGTTTTGGGAATGGTTCCTTAAACATCTCATGTTCTTGATTGGATGAGTCTCCTTCAATTTCAATGTCACCTCTATCAATAAGATCTTGTATGATGTTCTTTAGTTGATGGCACTTTCCCGTCTTATGACCCTTGCTCTTGTGAAATTCACAATACTCATCATCATTCCACCAATTTGGTTTGACCTTTGGCTCATATGGAGGAAAATCTAGAATTGTGATTACCTTGTTTGCCACTAGCTTTGTGAAAACTGACTCAAGTGGTTCTCCCAATGGGGTGTACTTCCTTCATGACTTTGAAGTTGTTTGAGTATTCAATTGATTATTTGTAGAGCTTGATCTCGAAAAAATGATTTTGGGTCACACTGTATTAGCATCAACAACACCATCATTGACTGTGTTCTTGTTTTTGTTCCAAAATCTTGGCTTATCTTTTCCTTTAAAGTCATCTTTGTTTTCCTTGAATATCTTAATGACTCCTTGCTCAATTAGGACCTTCTCTGTTGCTAAGCCTTTTTCAATGACGTCCTTGAAGGTGGACAAACAAGCTTTTCTGAGGTCATAACCAATGTCTTTGTTAACATTCTAGGTGAACATTTCTACCATTTGTTTTTGTGGAATTTCACAACAGCATCTGCTAGCTAAATTCTTCCATCTTTGTAAAAATGATGAAAAAGACTCTCCCTCCCTTTGCTTGGTGTTGCACAAAGTGGTGACTGATATGTTTGTCTTTATGTTGAATGAGAAATATTGTATAAATGCCTCAGCTAAGTCACCCCATGACTTAATTCCAGGTGGGAGTTGGGAGAACCATTCCATAGCTTGATCACCTAAGCTCTGTGGGAATAATCTCATCAAATATGTCTCTTCTATTGCTACCTCAATGCAAACTGTGAAAAATTGTCTTATGTGTGCCTTAGGATCTCCTTTGCCTCTATACTTATCAAACTTAGGCGTCACAAAGTGTGTAGGAAATGAAGGCATTGGAATACTCTTGTCAAATGGATAAGGACAGATGTCTCTCATTGTGTAAGTTGGCTTCGGTGTATTTATGTCCTCCATTTTCTTTTGTAAGTCCTTGATTTGTTGTTCCAAATTGTTCTTAGGTGGAGATCGACTTCTTGGACCAAACCCCATGCCTGAACCACCAAGTGGAGGAGGAGCATGTTGCATATATGGATGATATTGATCATACACATGTTCATATGGAGGAGGTCTATAATGGTGTTGTGTATAAGGACCACTTGGTATAGAGTCATGATGAGGAGCAAAATATCTGCTTTGTCCTTGTATACCATACTCTATAGGCATGTCATGAGTTTGTTCTAGTGTGTTGCCCCCAAATTTGACAGGGGGTTTCCTTGTGTCCAAATTTTGAGCATGCCTTTGAATATCCATTTGCTTTGGTGGTTGATCCTTAGCATTGGTATGTGATTGAGCATATTTTTTTGCATAAGACTTCCATAATGGTCTGCGAAGGTGAGTATCATATGCTTGACCATGTGTGTATGAGACCTCTGGTTTTTGAAACAAAGATGATGGTGATTCAAGCACCATATGTGGTCCTCTATTGCCTCCACTATTAGGCTCCTTTGATCCATGTTGGAGTGAGGTTGTTGCAAAGGTCGATTTTCCATTATTTGAGACATATCAAAATCATGAGGGATCTTGGTTCCACTTTGTGCCATCACTTGTAGAAAGTATTGTCTATCTCTTCTCATTATTTCCTCAACCAATCGATTGAAATGGGGATTCATAATGGTGTTTTCCACTTCTGCTAAATGTACGAAAAAGTTGTCCATATTGTCATTGTGTGTATCATTGTTGTTTGTAGTGTCCATGTGCTCAACATTTAGAATGTTTCTATAGGCATCCATGTCAAGTAATGTAGTATGATTAGAATTGAAAAAGATATCATTGTCATACTCATAGGAACTCATATTTGTGGACTCTTGAGCCTCTTTAGCTTCTCTCCTAGATTTTTGGGAACGGGTTTCAACCATGAACTAGGTCTTGACCAAGATGTGTGAGACTAGATGAAAATGGAAAGAGTATGGAAGACCAAGAGTTGGATGGAATATAAATGAATCTGAGGTGTACTTGCAATGTCCAAAGTGTAAGACCAAGTATGTATGTAGTAGAGTATGATAGTTCTGATACTTAATATAAGTACAGATCCAATAGCCAACAAGATGAGAGGGGGGGGTGAATCATACAAACTTAATCATCCATAAAAACATCAGATTCAACCTCGATAACATATATTTCAGTAATATAACCAAAACTATTAAACATGCAAACTCAAAAGCATATAAACAATATAAACCTCATAACACCAAATTTAACGTGGAAACCCAAATAGGGAAAAACCACTGTGGGATTTCAGACCCACTAAGAAATATACTCTTCTAGAGTATGCTCGGTTAAAAGCAAATCCTGTTAAAGATTACAAACACATTGCTAGATGTGACCCGGTTAAGGGATTTCCCTCAGATCTGTTAGGATCTTCACTTTGTTAGAAGTGACCTTGTTAAAGGATTTCAAACACTCAATCAGAATGTCACCTTGCTAGAGGGTTTACATATAAGACATTTAAGTCCACTTGGTTAAGAGATTTTATGTCACTTTCACAAAATAGCAGTAATAAAAATCTATCTGCAACTTCACATCTAAAATGCTAAAGCAAATTCTTATTTGTTCAATACAATCTAGACATAGAGATAATCTTGTCTATCTGCTGGGCTTCTATACTCTATTATTCTAACAGGTCTTCAAGCTTCTTGCTCGGTAATCACTATGTAGCATCCGTGTGCATACACTTGCCCGCATACATTGTTTATCAACAGTTTCCTATTTATAAACAATTAGATAACCGCTTAATCTCCTTGATCACATTTCCCATGATCAATCATAGCCATTGGATCTTCAATCTTGTCCAGGTTCAATGCATCTTTCGATCTGAAAATGTTTTACCCCACCTTGGAACTTGCATAATAGTCTTGGAACTTATGCCAAGGTATTGCGGTTCAATTTGAGTTGTAGATCTTCATGCCGACTTTCCATTGCCTTAGATTCGTTAACAAACTTCTTCCACGGCTTACCAATCATTTAATCCACTCCATCTCATCAGCTTCCTTCATTAAATACTGCATGTAAACATTTAATGCATTCTGTTATAGCTCGGTTACAACTTGGTAACAACTCGATGAATACTAAACTTCACTCGGTAGACATTCCGCCTTCATTAACCGATAGCGATAACCTTAGGGTTTACCGACTAGGTTCCTTAGGGTTTACCGACTAGGTTATTTGCTTGATAACATAGTATAGTATTAACCTTTACAATTTAGAACATATGTATGATGTTAAAACAATCTAAAACATCATGATCTCATCATTGTCTGACTTGGTAGTAGTTGCCCATTGAATACCTTATTCATCTCCTTATTCATCATATTATTTCCTCTGTCTCTTACCGACATCTTTATAATCTTCATATCATACTTCTCAAGATATGGCAACATCATACTGAATTAGAAAATCAATTTCTTGACATCAATGACAAAATAATAATATCAAGATAGTAAAACATCTTTAATCAGTTATATCCATAATCATCAACAACCTTCTCAATATCCTTATGAAATGCCAACAATCTTTCATTGTCTATTATAATGCAATATTGCCAACAATCTCCCCCTTTGACATTGATGGCAAAACCAATTTGATTTAACCTTAAAAGATTCGGATTGTTGTGATTCTGAAATGTTGAAATTCTCTCCCCCATACATTAGACTTCTCCTAATTTCTTCAGTCTTCTTCCCTGATAGGTCTTCTCTCAGTATTCTCTCCTTTATAGTAGTCTTCTCCCCCTTTGTAGGTCTTCTCCCCCTTTGACAACAATGTCAAAAAGTAAAGAACTAAAACATAATTTCTTTCTGTAAGAAGTGATTTCCTGTTGTTGTCTATCAACTGAGTCTCGGTCAGAGCATTTGTCTTCAATTCCTATTCCCTGTAATATTTCCTATATAAATTTCAGTACACTTTTAGAAAACATCCTAAAGTGTATAACTCAGCATCAACTCCCAAAAGATATTCAATAGAGTCATCGGATTGATGCTTTCACCGAACTTGGTCAATGAGTAGAAGATAGGGGTAGGACCCCTAACTTACTTCTGAGATATTCAAAAGTGTCCTTTGGAAGTAGCTTGGTGAAGATATCTGCTATTTGCTCATTTGTGCTAACATACTCCAACACCACTTTCTTCTCTTGAGCTTCTTCTCTAAGATAATGATATTTGATAGATATGTGCTTTGTCTTAGAGTGCATAACAGGATTCTTTGAAATATTAATGGCACTAGTATTGTCACAAAATATAGTTACTAGCTCGATAACTTTCTCATTTATACCTTCCAACAGTTGTTTTATCCATGCAATGTTTGTACAATTCAATGCTGCAGCAATGTATTCAGCTTTTGCTATTGACTGTGAAACACATCCTTGTTTCTTGCTAAGCCAACTCACTAGTCTTTCTCCTAAAAAGAAAGCTCCTCCACTTGTGCTTTTTCTATCATCAATGTTGCCTGCCCAATCAGCATCAGTATAAACTTTTAAATCAAAATCATTTCCTTTCTGATATACTAAGTCATAATCCTCTATGCCTTTCAAGTATCTAAAAATTCTTTTGATTGCTATCATGTGTGTTTCCTTAGGATCTGCAGAGAATCTTGCAACTATACCTGTTGCATGTGCTATGTCTAGTCTGTTGTGAACAACATATTGTAGTTTTCCAATCATGGATCAGTAGAGTGTCTCATCAACAGATGCAGATTCATCATTCTTTGATAATTTACAGTTGGTAGTCATAGGAGTACTTACTAGTTTTGAATCATCCATTCCAAATTTCTTCAAGATTTCCTTTATGTACTTGGATTGAGTAATGAAAATCTCATTTTTCAATTGCAGTATCCATAAACCTATAAAATACTTTATCTCACCGATTAATGACATCTCAAATTCTTTGCTCATTTCATTTCCAAAGTTCTTGCATAAAGAGTCATTTCCACAAAATATGATATCATCAACAAATATGGCTGAGATCAGTATTCCATTTTCATCATTCTTCATGTACATGTTGTTGTTCTCACTTGTCCTTATAAAACCAATCTTAATCAAATAAGAGTGCAATCTTTCATACCATGCTCTTGGTGCTTGTTTCAAACCATATAAAGCTTTGTTCAATTTACATACCCGATCTTTATTATTTTCTTCAACAAATCCTTCAGGTTGTTCAATGAAAACTTCTTCTTCTAATATTCCATTCAGAAATGCAGATTTGACATCCATTTGATATACCTTGAAGTTCTTGAAAGCAGCATAGGCCAACAATGTTCTTACTCCTTCAAGTCTAGCAATAGGTGCAAAAGTTTCACCATAATCAATTCCTTCTTCTTGAGCATAACCTTTGCAAACTAGTCTTGCTTTGTTTCGAATGACTTCACCTTTTTCATTTAGCTTGTTTATGAAAATCCACTTTGTACCGATTACATTTTTGTCCTTCGGTCTTGGGATTAGTGTCCATGTGTCATTCTTCTTGATTTGATCAACCTCTTCTGTCCTAGCATTTACCCAATCTTCACTGTTAAATGCCTCTTTCACTATTCTTGGTTCAAATTCAGATATCAAACATGTGTTCTGTCTCAGTTTGTTCGTTGTCATCATTGGATCATCCTTATCTCCTATAATCTGACTTGGTGCATGATGTCTTCTAACATACTTGGCTAATACAGGCTCGGTAGGCTCTTTATGATCTTCTTCATCACTTGATAACTGGATATTCTCTTCATTTTCTTCAATAGTCTTCTCGGTAGGACTTCTCGGTTGAACATAGACAAATTCATCATAGTCTTCTGGTTCCTTGGAATTTCCTTCATCATTTCTTTCTACAAATTCATCAATTTTCACATTTGCACTTTCTACTATTTTGTTAGATGATTCGATCAAACATTTAAATGCTTTGCTTCTAGAAGAATAACCTAGAAACATTCCTTCCTCACTTTTCTGATCAAATTTGCCATTTCTATCATCTTTATGAACATAGCATCTACTTCCAAAGATTTTAAAATAACTAACATTAGGTTTCTTATCATACCAGATTTCATATGGTGTCTTCAAAGTACCTTTCTTCAATTGAACTCGGTTCAAAGTGTAAATTGTTGTGCTTATTGCTTCTCTCCAAAATGTTTGTGGCACCTTCTTTTCAATCATTAGTGTTCTAGCACAATCCACAATAGATCTGTTTCTTCTTTTAGCTATTCCATTCTGCTATGGAGTTCTCGGTGCAGAGACTTGTCTTTTAATACCATGATCATTGCAAAATAAGTTGAACTCATTAGATGTGAACTCTCCTCCTCTATCTGATCTAAGACATTTCAGTTGTCTTCCTGTTTCATTTTCAACTCTTGCCTTGTACCATTTAAACATTTGAAATTTTTTGATTTTTCCTTTAAAAACATTACTGACATCATCCTTGAATAGTCATCCACAAATAATATGAAATACTTATCACCATAATAACTTTGAACTTTCATAGGACCACAAAGATCAGTGTGTACTAGATCTAAAATTCCATTAGAAATGTAAGACTTACTTGTAAAGCTTGATCTTGTCATCTTACCCATCTGGCATCCTCGGCACATAGCATTCTCAGGTTTTTCAAGACTTGGTAGACCTTTTACTCTGTGCTTCTTACTTATTTTGTTCAAATTATCAAAATTGACATGACAAAACCTTTTATGCCATAACCAGATATCATCAATCTTTGCATGCAAACACTTATTTCGAGTTGAGTCAAGGTGAAATGTATTACCTTTTGTTTGTGTCCCAGTAGCAGCTAACTTTCCATTCTTGTCATGAACTTTGAAAATTCCTTTCTGAAATTCTATTCAGTAACCTGTGTTGTTTAGCTGTGCTACAATCAACAAATTGTATTTTAGACCTTCAACCCAATAAGCATCATTGCATCTTGCATTATCAAGAAGCGTTATAGATCCTTTACCTCTTACCGGACATGGTGCATCATTACCAAATCTAACATAGCCTCCATCATAATCTTCTAATATAACAAACTTGTGTTTGTCTCCTGTCATATGATGTGAGGATCCACTATCTATAATCCAAGAATCATTAGTGTTTATGTAAGATATTAGGGCTTTTTCTTCATACCTTTCTTCATCTGAGCCATCCTTGATAGCCACATAAACTACTTCCTCTGTATCAGTCTCATCTGATTTATCATCGTTAGATTCCTCATCAGCTATTAAGCATGTCTTTCTATCTCTTCTTCTGATGTCTCGGTGTCCTCTGTAATGATTATCTTTCTATCTGTTATCTCGGTAATCTCTCTTTTTAGTAAAATCTTTGTCAGGATAGTTAGAAGCCATATGTCCTATCTTATCACAATTGAAACAATTCAAAGGTAGTTTTCCTTTATACTTACCTTTGCCTCTCGGTAACCCTTTGGCTAATAGTGCTTCAAACTCTTCTTGCTTTCTGATTTCTTCATACAGTTTGTGTACTTCTTCCATGTTCTTCTGAAATCTTTCACTTGCTCCACTATGATCTCCTTCAGAGTACTTATACTTTCTTTCATTGTAATCATTAGATTCATCAAGATGAAAAGAACTAAATGCAGATTCAACTTTATTTACCGAAGATCCACTGTTATCAAAATTACTTAACTCAAATGCATATAGCTTACCAATAGTAGCATCCAAAGAAACTAACATATTAGGTACAGACCTCAATTCATTGATTGCAGAGACTCGGATTGCATAAGCTGGTAGAAGGGTTCTCAACAACTTACTTGTTATATCCTTTTCTTCAATAGTTCCACCTGCTCCTTTGATTTGATTGACAATCTCCTTTAGTCTTGTACTATACTGAGTTATGTTCTCACCTTCATTCATCCTCATAGATTCAAGTTGTCCTCTCAGACTGTCTACTTTTTCTCTTTGAACATGTTCATCTCCTCCATATACTGATATGAGCTTATCCTACATTGCCTTTGCATCATTGTAGCCTTCTAGATCATTAAACTCTGAATTGGTCAATGCAGATGTTATTTCAATCATTGCCTGAATATGTTCTTGCTTTAACTTTATCTCTTCCATAGTCAATGGATAGGTGCTTGGTGCAACAAAATCATTCTCTAGATAGTATACAGTATATTCTCCAACTCCTGATAGATGTAGCTTCATCCTTTTCTGCCATGTAGAGAAACTTGACTTGTTCAACTTCGGTGCATCCCTCTTATACATCTTTAGATCTTTAACTCAAGTGCCTTTAAACTTTCCTTCTGGAGTCCAAAGCTCTGATACCAATTGATAGTTCTAATACTTAATATAAGTACAGATCCAATAGCCAACAAGATGAGAGGGGGGGGGGTGAATCATACAAACTTAATCATCCATAAAAACATCAGATTCAACCTCAGTAACATATATTTCAGTAATATAACCAAAACTGTTAAACATGCAAACTCAAAAGCATATAAACAATATAAACCTCATAACACCAGATTTAACGTGAAAAACCAAATAGGGAAAAACCACTGTGGCATTTCGGACCCACTAAGAAATATACTCTTCTAGAGTATGCTCGGTTAAAAGCAATCCTGTTAAAGATTATAAACACATTGCTAGACATGACCCGGTTAAGGGATTTCCCTCAGATCTGTTAGGATCTTCACTTTGTTAGAAGTGACCTTGTTAAATGATTTCAAACACTCAATCAGAATGTCACCTTGCTAGAGGGTTTACATATAAGACTGTTAAGTCCACTCGGTTAAGAGATTTTCTGTCACTTTCACAAAATAACAGTAATAAAAATCTATCTGCAACTTCACATCTAAAATGCTAAATCAGATTCTTATTTGTTCAATAAAATCTAGACATAGAGCTAATCTTGTCTATCTACTGAGCTTCTATACTCTATTATTCTAACAGGTCTTCAAGCTTTTGTGCTTGGTAATCACTATGTAGCATCCGTGTGCATACACTTGCCCGCATACATTGTTTATCAACAGTTTCCTATTTATAAACAATTAGATAACCGCTTAATCTCCTTGATCACATTTCCCATGATCAATCATAGCCATCAGATCTTCAATCTTGTCCAAGTTCAATGCATCTTTTGATCTGAAAATGTTTTACCCCGCCTTGGAACTTGCATAATAGTCTTGGAACTTGTGTCAGGGTATTG